>NC_140165.1:234537425-234614925 GCF_963971535.1 Notolepis coatsorum | reverse complement strand
CAGTGGCTCCTTCACGAAGCTCAGAGAGTCCATACGGAGGAGCAGCGAGAAGCTGGTGCGCAAACTGAAAGGAGCGGGAACACCGGAGACAAGCCCCAGGAACTCTGGGTAATATTCAGCTGGAGAATTCACTTAATTGGTTAACGATGCTACAGATGACATTCTTTTTTTTTATCCACTTTTTCTCCCATTTTCTATATTTTCTCCCATCCCAATTTCGTATCATCCAATTCAACCCTCCCCTGTCACGAACGCTGTTTCTTGCCTCCCACAAGCCGGCTGCAATGTGGACTAAGTCATACATAGCACAAGTCCCCTCCGGTACTTGAGGTAACAGCAGTCGCATCTTTTCACCTGCGCAGCTCGATCTCTCAGTGGCGAGGAGTAACGCATGGGAGGCTCACGCTGCCCCCGACACTTCCTGATTCTACTGCGCAGGCGCACCAACCGACCTGTAGGAGTCGCTGTCCACAACGCCCAATCCCCACCCATCAGTTTCCCACCCCCTAATATGGCCAATGTGTATTAGTATGAATGACCAGCTAAACTGAAAGCAATGTGGAGCGCTGGGCTCGAACAGGCAAGCCCAGCGTCTCCGTCATTCGTGGCGAGCGCTTTGCCCACTACGCCACGTAGCCGCCCGCTACAGATGACATTCTTATGTAACACTGATTGGCTGAAGGAGTTTGTCTGTCAAGGCAGGTACTCCCGCCCACTGAAATGGGTCTCGGTGGCTAGAAGTCCAGGCTTTCAGGCTAGATCTAACATTATATATTGATATATTTTTAAATACTATTGTACAACCTTCGAGTCCTACGTCCACTTTGATCATTAATAAACCACGCATTAACATATTTTGTTATAATGTTGTTTACCAGAATGAAGAGGGCCAACTCTCTGAATGTGTTGAACGTTGGAGCCAGAGAGAGTCAGGAGGCCGTCCAGGTGAGCGGATCACACACCAACACACAGCAGAACACACACCAACACACAGCAGAACACACACCAACACACAGCAGAACACACACCAACACACAGCAACACACACGCCAACACACAGCAGAACACACACCAACACACAGCAGAACACACGCCAACACACAGCAGAACACACCAACACACAGCAGAACACACACCAACACACAGCAGAACACACCAACACACAGCAGAACACGCCAACACACAGCAGAACACACCAACACACAGCAGAACACGCACCAACACACAGCAGAACACACCAACACACAGCAGAACACGCCAACACACAGCAACACACACGCCAACACACAGCAGAACACACACCAACACACAGCAGAACACACGCCAACACACAGCAGAACACACCAACACACAGCAGAACACACACCAACACACAGCAGAACACACGCCAACACACAGCAGAACACGCCAACACACAGCAGAACACACCAACACACAGCAGAACATGCACCAACACACAACAGAACACACACCAACACACAGCAGAACACACACCAACACACAGCAGAACACACACCAACACACACCAACACACAGCAGAACACACACCAACACACAGCAGAACACACACCAACACACAGCAGAACACACGCCAACACACAGCAGAACACACACCAACACACACCAACACACAGCAGAACACACCAACACACAGCAGAACACACACCAACACACAGCAGAACACACCAACACACAGCAGAACACACCAACACACAGCAAAACACGCACCAACACACAGCAGAACACACCAACACACAGCAGAACACGCACCAACACACAGCAGAACACACACCAACACACAGCAGAACACACCAACACACAGCAGAACACACCAACACACAGCAGAACACACCAACACACAGCAGAACACACCAACACACAGCAACACACAGCAGAACACACCAACACACAGCAAAACACACACCAACACACACCAACACACAGCAGAACACACCAACACACAGCAGAACACACAGCAGAACACACACCAACACACACCAACACACAGCAGAACACACCAACACACAGCAGAACACACCAACACACAGCAGAACACACACCAACACACAGCAGAACACACCAACACACAGCAGAACACACACCAACACACAGCGGAACACACCAACACACAGCAGAACACACCAACACACAGCAGAACACACACCAACACACAGCAGAACACACCAACACACAGCAGAACACACACCAACACACAGCGGAACACACACCAACACACAGCGGAACACACCAACACACAGCAGAACACACCAACACACAGCAGAACACACACCAACACACAGCGGAACACACCAACACACAGCAGAACACACACCGGAACACACACCAACACACAGCAGAACACACACCAACACACAGCAGAACACACCAACACACAGCAGAACACATGTTGTGAATAAGTGACAAAGAAATATTTACCAGTGTGACGAAACCAATATCATATCAGGGTATCTGCGGGGTATTAAAAAGTCTTTAAAAGTATTACATTCATAATTCTCAATTTAAGGCCTTTAAAAAGTATTAAGTCTTGTCGGGAGATGAAATAATATTAAATATATGAAATATTTCTTTGTATTCAAGTCGTTAAAAGTCTTAACTGTAACTTGTTGAAACCTGCAGATAGCCTGAATGTGTGTGTTTGTTCCTGCAGGACTCGGGCCATCTGACTGAGAAGCGAGGCTTAAGCTCCAGCACCCAGAGCCTGGCGAGGCGGGGCTCTCTCAGCGGGGCCAGCTAGCCTGTGTCCTGACACCCCTGTACTCTACATGGGGGTCCTGACACCCCTGTACTCTACCTGGGGGTCCTGACACCCCTGTACTCTACCTGGGGGTCCTGACACCCCTGTACTCTACATGGGGGTCCTGACACCCCTGTACTCTACATGGGGGTCCTGACACCCCTGTACTCTACCTGGGGGTCCTGACACCCCTGTACTCTACCTGGGGGTCCTGACACCCCTGTACTCTACCTGGGGGTCCTGACACCCCTATACTCTACCTGGGGTCCCTGTTGCTCCCAGGTCTCAAATCCTGCTCCCGCTCTACTGACTTGACAATCAGCTGTGGGCTGGTTTTCCGTTCCACCACCAGTCCGACCACTTGATACTTCCAATTGACCTGACTGAAACCCCGCCCCTCTTTTCTCCATCCTCCAATCACAACCGTTGCTTCTCTCGGGACGCCCGAGGAGAGCAACAGTTGCGATTGGAGGATCAAGAAAAGGGGGCGGGGCCTGTTAGGCTCCTGCTGCACTATTAACGGCTGCTACGACCGTCCTTCCACGTCTATTCAGTCACGTCTGACAACAGAAGGCACTGCGATCATCACCCGGCATGTTCTTTCTAAACAACTTAAGGATGTTGTCTCAGGTAGGCTTCCCTTTCTTAAGTAACGTTTGATACATGGAAAACTTACGAGGAGTGATTCCTTACAAGGAATGTGTTTTTTTTGCACCTGGCTGGTGAGGTGCAAAAACTGTCCCCATTTTTTATGATGATTTTATGAGTTATTGTTGAAAAACCACAGGGTTGAAATATGTTTTGTTTGATTGTCTTGATTATTTTGGTTGCAGACTTACAAACTCTTTTGATATGATGTTTTGGCACGTTTGACTTGAAAGCTATCAAATTGGTGAATCTCTTGATACTGTCAAACAAACGTTATCCTTTATTTATGCATTTATGTGGCTTTAAATAATGTGGCACATTCCAATTGTATCTTTTATCTTGTCAGCTAATGTTAAAACATAGATGTGTTCACTACTGCTGTTTTGCACTTTAGCACAATTTTATTATTCCATACCGTGGACTAAAAAAATGCTATTTCAACCAAGCACATTTATATAAAGAAAAAAATAAGTTTATTAAAAATGTTAAAAACGACGGTATGTATTGACAGGAGTCTAGGTCTACAGCCCTTTTCACAGTGAAGGAAGTTGTCACAGATGGGTAAAAATGAACATTTCCATTCCATGAACCATCAGCTAGATTGATGAGGAGACATTAGAGGCAACAGAAACATAGCTTAGGCTGCCAGACGGATATTTGATGACTTGTAAAAAGCACATTTCTCATGTTACTTAAAGGGATATTTCACTCAAGTTGCAGCAGTCTTTCCTCTATGTAAGTGCATCTACAAGTAAGCTAGCGACCACTGCTGTCCCTCTCGTCCGCTGTCAACACCACCGTTCCTCCCAGGTGTCAGGCTCCTGATTCACCTCCATTCATTTTGGGGACCTAGTCTAAATATTATACTTCTGAAGTATAAACAAACGACTGCTGTGCAGATTTCACGAAGAAGATTCTCAAAGGTACAGTACATGTTTGTTTTGGCATTTGATGTCTTTACAGATTTATTACCTTTGAAAAATTAAAGCAGATCTGGGCGGCTGAGTGGCGCTCGCCACTAACGCAGGAGACGCTGGTATCGAGCCCAGCTCTCTGCGTTGCTACCGGCTTGGCCGGCCGTCATACTAACACAATTGGCAGTGTTAGAGGGTGGGAAAAGCCGGTGGGTGGGGATTGGACGTTGTGGACAGCGACTCCTACAGGTCGGTTGGGTGACGCCGGTGCGGCGGAAACAGGAAGTATCAGGGGCAGCGTGAGCCTCCCACGCGTTACTCCTCGCCACAGAGTTCGAGCTGCTGCGGTGAAAAGATGGGACAGGCTGCCTCCTTGTGTACCGGAGGGGACACGTGATGCAAGGCTTCTATCCTCACTACAGCCGACCAGTGGGAGGCATAGTCTAGCAATGTTCAAGACAGGGGAGGGGAGAATTGGAAATACGAAATTGGGATGGGAGAAAAATAGAAAATAAGGAGAAAAAGTGGATACAAAAGAAAGAAAAATTGAAGCAGATCTGGTAAATTAGTTGTAGGTTTGCGTGTGCTCCGTATCTGCATTGCATGGAATGTTTGGGATTCTAAACATTCTGTGAAAAGTTGACAGTTGGTCAAACTACACCTCAAGTGAGAAGTAGTTCCTTTTACTAATGGTGTGAAAAAAAGTACATTTCACTCAAACAAATATATTACACAGAATATTATTGCTGTATAGTTTGTTTATACTTAAGAAGTATGATAATCCTCAAAATAAACGGAAGTGAATGAGGAGCCTGACCCCTGGGAGGAATGGTGGTGTTGACAGCGGACGACAGGGAAGGCTTTGGTCGCCAACTTACTTGTAGATGACCTTAGATAGAGATATTTATTTAACTGATACTATCCGTGCTGGTGCACTGGCAGACCTGAATGTAGCTGAAGTGTTACTAATGTTATAACTTATAACCCATCCGTGACACGTCAATGTTTGTTGTGAAAATGGCCTATTATCAGGTGTAGAAAACAACAACAAACAGACTCCTTGATGACAAAGCAGAAGTTCTCCCGTGAGTCTTATGGTACTTCGCTAATCATAACTCAACCTGGTAACTTGTAGACCTTGGTGTTTGTACGTTGTTCACAGCACTACTGAGATGTGTTTGTACTTATTCTAGATTTAGTCTTCCTGTTTTCATCTTCTGTCAAAACCTTTTAAAATATTGTATGTATAGTATGGTACATATCAACCATGTGAAATGTACAACACCATTATTCAGCTAAATGTAAACTCCAGCCATTTAAAGCCCCAATCTGGAATTATTTGACCATATAAATATGGGGGTATTTGATTTATAGATGGGAAAGCTTTCTGGAATGTTCTCAAACCATCGTAAATCAGAATGTAGGTCTGTTTACGTCAATGTTTCGAAACACATTACCAACGTAGACAAACCTCGCAGCCACAAAATACAACTAACTCAAAACTCATAATTACCTCTTGTCTAGTGTTAGTCAGCTAGAAAATGCAAAACATGTCTCAATTCCTATTTTCCTAGATGTGAAGCACCTCATGGACTGGCAATGTGACTCGCTCACTCAAAGTAGAGGTCGGAGGTCAAACGTTCTGTTGTAATGTAATCAAATGAGAGCTCCGTCCACAATGGTGTTCAGAACACAGTTTCGGTTCCTTCCGTTTTCGGGGCACTTCCCTCATAGGCTGGTCAAGATATGCCTCCTAAAATGTCTAAACGGAAGTACAGGCTACAGGCTTTCCGGTTTCGACAAAACAATTATAGAAACGTGTGAAGTGCACAATATTTCCTCGTTTAAGCCACTGCAACGGCTTTGCCTGAAGAATTTACTACATGACCGGGATGTTCTAGCTTGTTTGCCGACAGGATTCGGGAAAAGTTTGGTCCGTTCGGAGGCAGCTTCCAGGGGAAGTACATACACCGGAAATTCTACCCCATAGACACTTTCGGCAGTAGTTCTTTACCAGGCTTTATCTCACGGAGATAAAACTGGGAACGAGGTTATTCAGTGGCTAACCGTTGGTCCACTCTGCCCTTAGTGGCGGGTCCGGGCAATGCGCTTTGTGTGAGTGTTGCATCTATGACACGTGTGTCCTTGTTTGGTCGTCTGGCCATCCAGTAGCTTATGTCAGGATTGCGGATTGGGCCTTTTAATAGCTGTTGAATCTTCCAACTCTAGTAAGCTATTGTAAAATCACCTATTGTTACCTCAAAGGTAAACAAGTGTTGTCTGCCTCAGTGAACCAGAATCAATTTTTTATTTACAATTAAATTGAAAACTGAAAGACTGAGCCCCGCTGGGTAGCTAAAATAAAACCATTATTCTGTGTTTGATTGACACACTCAGGATCTGTTAATAAGAACAAGGCAGAGGGACAAATGCATATTCTATTTTTCTGTATCGGACAACTACTGATTGTACATTTGCTGTAGCAGAATATTTTACTACCGTTTGTTAAAAAGGGCTGTACTATCAGATATGTGAATGACTGACAAATGACCACCAGCTTGGCTAAGCCACTAGGAGAATGTTACACTCACTGTTAAAAGCACATTATTTATGTAGAACCTGTTACATAGAGAGAGATCTGTCCTCTTGATACCATGTTTCTTCTGGACATTTTTTAATGTTTGTATTTTATATCTGAAACTAAAGCTGACATGTAAAATAAAGCATCTTGATACTCTTTAAAGGCTCAATCCAAAGTTATTTCTTTACTATATAGATTGGGGGTTATATTCAAATAGAATTTATTCCTATATTCAGGGTATCTGCAGGTTTCAAGTTAAATGTAACCACACTAGCAAGAAAGAAATAAACACAGTAGTGACACTGATCTGGCAGCTGCACTTTCAGTATTCAGTAACTATTTAAATTCTTGCACGTTCCATACAAGCTCTCGCCAGACGCACCAAGCTCCCAGTAGCCTTGCAAAAAACAAAGATCTGAATACAAAAACATTTCATATATTTAATCTCCCGACCGGGCTGCCAAATCTTTTGAATTTGAGACGTTTGAGGCCTTAAATTGAGAATTGTTACTTTCTCTTGGCAATGGGAGTGGGTTTCTTCATCAAGCGCTTCTCCTGATCATTAGCACACAAGTATCTTGTGTTTTATTATAAATAAACATGACTGTTAAAACTGCCAAGTATGAATATGATATTATCCTATCAAACCCATAGGTAGGAAGTAGAGGACACAAGTCGACCGCATAGTACAAACATTTATTTCCCAGTCAGAACATGGATACAAACAAATATTAAATTTTCCTTGTAAAAAAAGACTATTTATAGTTACAGTAGAAAAGGAAACACCAGTAGCATTGTCTGTACGACAGACACCAGAGACTGGTTTGAACCAAGAGAGACTTTCTGTGGTCTGAGCAGCAGCGGAGGGAGACTCCATGTGACAACAAGTTGCATAAGTTCACTTAGGTAGTTATTTCTACATAACAGACGCCAATCTTTTCAGTATATTTCAGTCTCATCTCCTCACAATATGACACTGTACATATTTAAGTGCTCTGTAATACTGAATTCTCAACAGGTTGCCTCTAATACTGTGCTTTGTAACCTGAGTGCGTTGCTGCACATATCTTGAATGGATAGAAGGGACATTTCCTAGAATCAGATATTGTTGTCATGTAATGTAAAATGTTGGAATGTTCAACACATCTGCCACTGGAATGTTGATTCAAATGGTGCCCTTGTTGCCATGGTACCACAGCAACTTGCTCAATGTTGATCCAAATGATGCCCTTGTTGCCATGGTACCACAGCAACTTGCTGAATGTTGATCCAAATGATGCCGTTGTTGCCATGGTACCACAGCAACTTTCCGAGTCTCAATGCACCAAACCATCTCCGGATTTCCATGACAACATTATCGAACACTCCATGGCAGCCATTTAAAGGAACACGCCAACATTATTTGCTCACCATCTTCCGTTCGAGTCAGACAAGAAGATAAGATACCAGTTTCCTCTCTGTGTTCAGTAGAAAGCTATCCGGCTGAAAGCTAGCCTAGCTTAGCACAATGAATGGAAGGGGAGAGTACCCATAGATATCTATAGAACAGATATCTATGAGAGTACCGGTTAGCCTAGGCGTTGGCCAACTAACGCCTCTCCCAGAGTTCAAGCTAGGCCACCAGTGCTAAGCTAGGCTAGTGTGTAGCCGGATAGCTTTCTACTGAATGCATAGAGAAAACTGCCATCTATCTTCTTGTCTGATGGAGAAGACGGTAGGAAAATGTCCCATAATGTCGGTGTGTTCCTTTTTAAAGGTGTACCAACCAAATGAGCACCAGGAACCCAGACCCGATGAATGACCTTTCCATCAATTCCAGTTCTATGTGTTGCTTGCGTCGGCCGGCGGCAGCAGGTGTCTCTCGGGCCTGTAATTATCACAGTCAGTGACCCGTGGTCTGTGTCTCAGTAGTGATGATGCGATCACAGCAGCAAGCGGTCGTCATCGCCAATGCGTTGTCATGGTGATGCCGTCACAGGCTTCCTGTCGCCTCAGGCCTGGTGGGCCATCTGACTGATTTTCTTCAGCATCTCCTCCGACTGCAGCTGTTCCAGGGTCAGCAGGGACAGACCCAGCTGGTCCTCCTGGAGGAAGACATCAGAGGGATGACAAGGTAATAAGAATAAAAGGAGATCAGTCAGAGAGGACAGTAATGGGAGACAGTGAAACCAACCAATGAGAAATCACAGTACCTGTGTGTGTGTGTGTGTGTGTGTGTGTGTGTGTGTGTGTGTGTATGTATATATGACTGATTGTAATATATGTGCTAGCGTGTGTATACTGTTTGTGAAAGTGAATATATAGTATTAGTCATGGTAGTCTACCTGTCTGAAAGGCTGTGCCATCTGGCGCAGGAAGTGCTTGGAGAGCTGTATAGTCTCGTCTACGGTGAGGTTGAGACTGCCGTCACTGAGGTGCTCCTGTATCCACCTGGGAAGCTTCCCACGCTTGTCTGCTCTGGCATAACGCTGCGGAGAAGAGAGGAGCGGGCAGGAGAGGAAAGGGACTCACAATTACTGCTCCAGGAAGCACCACCACTGGCTGCCAGAACCAGAGCCAGCACTGGGCTTCTCACACTCAAGTCTGGCTCCAGCTGTCTTAACCAGGGCTGGCTCCAGGTGTATTAACCAGGACTGGCTCCAGTTGTATTAACCAGGACTGGCTCCAGTTGTATTAACCAGGACTGGCTCCAGTTGTATTAACCAGGACTGGCTCCAGGTGTATTAACCAGGACTGGCTCCAGGTGTATTAACCAGGACTGGCTCCAGTTGTATTAACCAGGACTGGCTCCAGCTGTCTTAACCAGGACTGGCTCCAGCTGTATTAACCAGGACCGGCTCCAGTTGTATTAACCAGGACCGGCTCCAGTTGTATTAACCAGGACCGGCTCCAGTTGTATTAACCAGGACCGGCTCCAGTTGTATTAACCAGGACTGGCTCCAGTTGTATTAACCAGGACTGGCTCCAGCTGTATTAACCAGGACTGGCTCCAGTTGTATTAACCAGGACTGGCTCCAGGTGTATTAACCAGGACCAGGACTGGCTCCAGCTGTATTAACCAGGACCGGCTCCAGCTGTCTTAACCAGGACCAGGACTGGCTCCAGCTGTATTAACCAGGACCAGGACTGGCTCCAGCTGTATTAACCAGGACCAGGACCGGCTCCAGTTGTATTAACCAGGACTGGCTCCAGGTGTATTAACCAGGACTGGCTCCAGCTGTATTAACCAGGACTGGCTCCAGCTGTATTAACCAGGACTGGCTCCAGCTGTATTAACCAGGACTGGCTCCAGCTGTATTAACCAGGACTGGCTCCAGCTGTATTAACCAGGACTGGCTCCAGTTGTATTAACCAGGACTGGCTCCAGCTGTATTAACCAGGACCGGCTCCAGGTGTATTAACCAGGACTGGCTCCAGCTGTATTAACCATCCAGCTGTATTAACCAGGACTGGCTCCAGCTGTCTTAACCAGGACTGGCTCCAGCTGTATTAACCAGGACTGGCTCCAGCTGTATTAACCAGGACTGGCTCCAGCTGTATTAACCAGGACTGGCTCCAGTTGTATTAACCAGGACCGGCTCCAGTTGTATTAACCAGGACCGGCTCCAGTTGTATTAACCAGGACCGGCTCCAGTTGTATTAACCAGGACTGGCTCCAGCTGTATTAACCAGGACCGGCTCCAGCTGTATTAACCAGGGCTGGCTCCAGCTGTATTAACCAGGACTGGCTCCAGTTGTAGGAACAAGGGCTGGAGGTTGTGTGTGAATATAATTGAGTGGACGCCGCCATCCCTGGTTACTACAACTAGAACCGGCTTGACACACATACTCATACAACAAGCAGACACAGAGGCAGACTTGGATATGCTCTTGTATTGGCAAACACATCCATTCAGATAATATACATAAACACAGACACACACACCTTGTCAGCGAAGATCATGAGTCCGTAGTCCGTCTTGCCTCGGATAACTCTGCCCACACACTGGGCCGCGTGGCGCATGGCATCAAACGTCAGGAAGTCATTCTCTCTGATCTGAAACTGGTCCCGAAGGTACTCCAGGCGAGCCTGAGAGAGGTAGGTGCGAATACATTTAATTATGATCAAAATCTGAGGGTCGGAAAGAGAATTGTGTAAAGAAATGGAGGTGAAGACAGACTGAAGACAGACGGTAGAGAGGAACTGACCTTGAGGATGCGGCTCTGTGTGTAAACATAAGGCACTCCGAACATGATCACTGCCCGACCAAAGTGGTGTACTGGGGAGGAGACAGAGTCCAGTCAGTAGAGGCTCTATGTGCTTCAGGCTCCACAGAGGGAACCCAGCGCAGGACCGACTAGTAGCGGGAGGTCTCTGGGTAACTGCACAATGACTTAACACAACCAAGTTACTGGAGTACAATCTTTTTTATATATAACTTTGTATGATAGCATGTTAGATGCCAATTTGTTTTTGTTGTACTTGTGCTGTATGCCTGTATGACGATACATTTTAATCTAATCTAAACAAGTGATTCATAATTCTTGCTGAAAAGATGGCAGGATGTGTCTTTGTGCGTCACATGTCTTTTCTAGTGACAGAACTGAAAAGGAAGAGCTTTTTATTGCCATGTTGACTGATTCATGTGTACCATTGACACTAAAAGATAAAAACAAACATCTCCAGTGAACCAATGTGGAGTTTATGTAGTATAATGCTTAAAGGGACAGTTGGAACCCTAGCTCTATTTCCTACGTATATATGATGTTGATCAGTCCTTTCTCAACACACTCAACTGGATTTATCCACGCCAACTGAAACTAACTATCCGTTTAAGGGTAAAAAGAGTATAAAGACTGCATCCTCTTTTTTGCTGTTGTATGCTAGGGGGGGGGGGGGGGGGGGGGCTACATCAACTCAAGGGACACCAACAAAACAAGCTGGTGAAGAAGGCTAGCTCCGTGGTGGGAGTGGAGCTGGTCAAACGAGGTGGTGGCGGAGAGGGGGTGAGCAGGAAGTTGGCCGCTCCCTCCCACCCCCGACACTCCACTAACCGCCTCGGCCAGTCCTTCATGCCGGCGGCCATCAGGCTCCACAACCGTGGGCATGGACTGCAGCCAGCAGCTGGAGAACTAACGGCTGCAGAACTTGAAAACTATTAGGAATGTCTGACCACTAAGTATGTCTGACTCTTAACCACCAAAACCTGCACGGACTACAATGTATGACGTATATCATGCCAGTTAGGGCAGTGGTTCTCAAACTATGGGTCGCGACCCAAATTGGGGTCGCGGGTAGGTGACAGTGACGCATTGGCAAGTAAAAAAAGTTTAATGTTCTGGCAACATATCCTGGCTAAATATGCCTCATTTTATAACTGTGTATTGATAACATAGTGCTGTAATTACATTTTCTAATAAATATGCATTATCAAGTTCAACAACGTGTGCTTTTATTTTGATATTCCTTAATTCCACGTTGAAATTACACGATGTGGGGTCCCCAAAAAAAATCCTAAATAAAATGGGGTCACGGTATGAAAAAGTTTGAGAACCCCTGAGTTAGGGTAATTTGTGTATACTGCACCTTGTGTATACCGTTTACTCATAGTATATATTCAGATAAAAATTCTTTATTGCCTATATTTATTGTAATATATAATCAATAGGGCATTCAGACCCTCATCTGCACCTTTGTTTACACTGTTTATTCATTCTCATATTTCAAATTGTATTGTCTATATTTTGTCTTGCTACTATTACCCTGCCCATACCTGTACCCCCCCCCCCCCCCTTTGCCCAAGGGGATGAATGAATATCTTATCTTACCAAAGTCTATTCCCTCAGACACCTTCCCTCTGGCCACAGAGAGCAGGATGGCTCCTCTGCCGTTCTCACAGGCCTGGGCAGGAGAGACACAGAGCGGGTTGGAATCCACCACCAGACCAACTTCATGTTAGATGCTAGACAGCTTTGATAGTCTAGCTTGATCACTTAACACAAACCAGGGACAAAATTATATTTTTGAAACAGTTTCAAAGAGATGTGCTTAATTTAAAAAGATGCGTGCCTCCAAATTAGGAAACATGACTTGTTATATAAACTTTAATTCAACTAAGCCAAATAAGCTATATGAGCTATACACCTCCCCCTCTGCCTCGTGGTTAGCAACTCTCCCCTATAGTGACTCACAGGCACTTTGTTCAGACCAGTTCAATCTAGCCGAGAACACTTTGGATCTACGATACTGCGTGTCCTTGCTTTTCTCCAAATATGAAACATTCATGCTCTATTGTGCCTGGGTCTAATCTACTAATGGGACCTATTAATGTCATATTTTTGCCTGGGTATGATCTATAAAGAAAGAGGCTGGACTGGGATGGCACAACATCGTTCGGGAGGCCAAAAACCGTGCAACATGGAAAGAAATCGTCAGTGGCCTATGCTCCGCAGGGAGTGCAAAGGCTTAAGTCAGTAAGTCATGATCTATAAAGCAGGACCTGACATAAGCCCTCTTGCCTGGGTGCAAGGTATGAAGCAGGGCCTGACATAAGCCCTCTTGCCTGGGTGCAAGGTATGAAACAGGGCCCGACATAAGCCCTCTTGCCTGGGTGCAAGGTATGAAGCAGGGCCTGACATAAGCCCTCTTGCCTGGGTGTGAGGTATGAAGCAGGGCCTGACATAAGCCCTCTTGCCTGGGTGTGAGGTATGAAGCAGGGCCTGACATAAGCCCTCTTGCCTGGGTGTGAGGTATGAAGCAGGGCCTGACATAAGCCCTCTTGCCTGGGTGTGAGGTATGAAGCAGGGCCTGACATAAGCCCGCTTGCCTGGGTGTGAGGTATGAAGCAGGGCCTGACATAAGCCCTCTTGCCTGGGTGTGAGGTATGAAGCAGGGCCTGACATAAGCCCTCTTGCCTGGGTGTGAGGTATGTAGCAGGGCCTGACATAAGCCCTCTTGCCTGGGTGTGAGGTATGAAGCAGGGCCTGACATAAGCCCTCTTGCCTGGGTGTGAGGTATGAAGCAGGGCCTGACATAAGCCCTCTTGCCTGGGTGTGAGGTATGAAGCAGGGCCTGACATAAGCCCTCTTGCCTGGGTGTGAGGTATGAAGCAGGGCCCGACATAAGCCCTTTTGCCTGGGTGTGAGGTATGTAGCAGGGCCTGACATAAGCCCTCTTGCCTGGGTGTGAGGTATGTAGCAGGGCCTGACATAAGCCCTCTTGCCTGGGTGTGAGGTATGAACATGGAGGGTGTGATCTGTAATAAGGCAGCAGGGTCTGACCTCTTGGTATTTCTCCAGGGCCATGCTGGTCTCTGCTGCGTCCGGAGTCTCTATGAAGATCAGCTTGTTTCTCTGAACGTTTTCCAGGATGCCCTACATACATACAAACAAACACACACACCATTATTTTTCTGTATATATATATATATATATATATATATATATATATATATATATATATATATATATATATATATATATATATATATAATATATAATTATTTGTGTTTGTGCGCCAGGGTAGAGATCAATTTACTTTCAATTAAATTAATTCAAATTGAATATTGATCCCAATCCTGACATATGTGTGTGCATGTGTGCGTACATGTGTGCATGTGCGTCTGCGTGCACGCACACTCACCTGTTCATACCACGAGGCCACTATGTTCTCCATATAGACATAGCTGGTGAAAAACGCTACGATGCCATCTGGAACAATCGCAGACATCTGCAGAAGCAGGTCGCCATAGTTACGGATCACCGCTAGAAATAGAAGACGGAAGGTTATTCTTTATGCTGTAAAGTCTGGGGGACAGCATATTCTCCGTGTCTGAATGTATGAATATGATTAGGGACGTCCTGAGCCAATCTGAAATATCAGTATCGGCGTCGATTACAGCATATTTAAATCAAATTCCCTGTTATTAAAAAACAAAGCTGTGTTTCAGGCTTTGTTTCTTAATGCAGAGCTATTCAATTGTCAACCATATCTTACCTACACTGGACTAGTTTTCCTAATGTTAATGGACCGGAATGGTGCACTCACTGTCCAGCTGGATTCTCTAGAACTGTATCGGCAAATAGTCAAGATTCAATTACTTGGATCAGGATCGGGGACCAAATGATAAATACATTACTTACCAAAGTCTTCTCTGGTCTCAAACTTAGAGCTCAGGGCCACCTGGTCATTCCCCCTGCCCACAATCTGAGAGAGAGAGCGAGACAGACAGAGAGACAGGCAGAGAGACAAACAGGCAGACAGACAGACAGGCAGAGAGACAAACAGGCAGGCAGACAGACAGACATGCAGGCAGAGAGACAGACAGAGAGACAGACAGAAAAGGAGAAGTGAATAGTTAGCTTATGAGACATCAGTAACAGTTTCAAGGACATAAATGGCTGTGATGTGACACTAAGAACAATCTATCACTATTTCAACAATCTGCCTTCTCCCACCAGAGGACAGAGGCAGGTGTGTGTGTGTATAGCTATTAGCTACCCACCAGAGGACAGAGGCAGGTGTGTGTGTGTATAGCTATTAGCTACCCACCAGAGGACAGAGGCAGGTGTGTGTGTGTGTGTGTATAGCTATTAGCTATCCACCAGAGGACAGAGGCAGGTGTGCGCATGTGTGTGCGCGTGTGTGTGTATTAGCTACCCACCAGAGGACAGAGGCAGGTGTGTGTGTGTGTGTGTATGTGTATATACCGTACTTTTCGCACTATAAGCCGCACCTGAATATAAGCCGCAGCAGCTAAATTGAATGATGTGTACATATATAAGCCGCAGGTGTTTTAATGTTTAATTACCATATGTAAGGGTTCGTGCACAGAGGGGATTGTCGGGAAAGAGATGGCTGTTTGAGGAAGCTCCCATTATTAACATTTTTGTTTAAACAGGAACGTTAGCCAGTTAGCAGCTCCGGGTACAGTAGGTACCAACGTTAGCTCTCATAACATTAGCAGCTCCCAGTTTGCAGCTACAGTAGGTAGCAACGTTAGCTCTCATAACGTTAGCCAGTTAGCAGCTCCGGGTACAGTAGGTACCAACGTTAGCTCTCATAACGTTAGCCAGTTAGCAGCTCCGGGTACAGTAAGTACCAACGTTAGCTCTCATAACGTTAGCCAGTTAGCAGCTCCGGGTACAGTAGGTACCAACGTTAGCTCTCATAACGTTAGCCAGTTAGCAGCTCCCAGTTTGCAGCTCCGGGTACAGTAGGTAGCAACGTTAGCTCTCATAACGTTAGCCAGTTAGCAGCTCCCAGTTTGCAGCTCCGGGTACAGTAGGTAGCAACGTTAGCTCTCATAACGTTAGCCAGTTAGCAGCGCCGGGTACAGTAGGTAGGCAGCATGTTGAAAGAGGAGCCCCGAGCTGCTCATACACTAGACTCTTGCCGTAATGGTTTGTTGACGTGAGGGGGAGGAGGAGGGCCAAGGCGTGCACTGCTGCAGCAGATTTAGGAGTCTGATCTGACGGTCACAGAGCTGAGGGAGCGCGCCCAGTTAGCTGTAAAAATCCATAGATTAGCCGCACCGTTATATAAGCCGCAGGGTCGAAAAATGGGGGGAAAAGCCGCGGCTTATAGTCCGAAAAGTACGGTAGCTACCCACCAGAGGACATAGGCAGGTCCGTGCCAGTGTCATGGTGAAGGACGCCACGGTAACGGGGCGGAAGTCGAGTATTCTGGGATAGATGTCCAATGGAGAGAGGGTCTGAGGAGAGAAGAACACGGTCAGACAGAGCAATGATAGAAACTAAATAACTAGAAGAGACATCACCATCACATGGCTGGTATGATCTATGTATCTAACTCTACTGGGAGGGAGGAGGTCTATGATTAACGAGACAGGAGAGGAGGAAACCAAGTATCCCCCCTAACTCAGAAAATTTACACAATTTTGGACATTCCCACAAATCAAAAAGGTCTTGTATCAAGGATTTACACCCTAATCTCCCGTAACACAGAAACGTCTCTTGATAAAATCAAAGTAGATTGGGAAAAGGAATTGGGCGATGTTATAGATGAGGATGTTTGGGATGGAGTATTGGCCAGAGTAAATGACAGTACGTCTTCCAGGCTCAATCTGATGATAAAAATACAAAATGCGAAAATACAAAATGTGCCATTCAATGTGTATTGTATTTCACTGTACCTTGATGACGAATACATTTATATAAAAAAAAAAAAAAAAAAAAAAGGGTATAGAAGGTTATTACAGGAAGATACCTCTCTCTCTATTGGAGTACATGATGATGATGATGATGAAGCTAATGACAGCTCACTGAGGACACCTACAGACCAGTTCATGTATCAGCACAGACTCAGCTTCCAAGACGCCACTGAAATCTCTTTATTTGCCAAGTACATTTTTGCATCCTCCATGTCCTCTGAATTTAAAGTACAATAGAAATCTGCTTTTTCAATCTCGTTCCAACATTTCTTACAGAAGGCATGTTGATGTAACATGATCCAAAATGTTGGAGCCGTTGTTGTGAAAATGATGACTAAAGCACTTTGAGCTATATCCCCCTGGATATCAACCAAATCGAACCATTTCAGATATCCAATATCTGCTTCGCATAATACACTCTCCGATTGGCTCATCAGTCCTCTAGCTGAGTGGTGTAAGCTTGTCCTGTATCAAGCACATAGTGTTTAGTGAACAGAAGGCTATGCCCTCCTGCCAAATATCAATAATAATATCAAAACAAATTATACGTCTGAAGCTGAAAAAAACTATACATTAACATTCCACAATAAGCAATGTATGACTGAATAAAAAAAGATCATTGTACTGTATCTTTAATTATCTAGGAGCAGGTGGGGAACCACAGTCCGGCACCTGGGGACCAACTCCAGTTCTAATGTGTCCAGCATGCAGGTCGTTTACGGTGTTGGAGGAAACCAGAGTACCCAGAGGAAACCAGAGTGTCCCCCCAGTCGGGTTTGAACCCGACTGTGATAAACAGTTAAACACTGAACCCAGGACCTTCTCGCTGTGAGGCAACAGTGCTGAACAGAACACGGCACCGAAGAAGACTAGCCTAATCCAACACTAATGCATGAGCAATAGAGGTCAAACCCAACTACCTCAAAATGTCTAGCGCTTGCCAGAGGAGAACAGGCTGGCCAGCTCTGCATCTTCTCTTCAATCTGTCTCTTACATACGTACCTTTACAGGCTTGCCTTCATCAATAGTCTTTATTTGTCTATTATCTTTGTTTCACTTTATAAAGAAGAAAAGAAAAAAAATCTATTTATTTTTGGGCTTTCTGCATTTTTCACCCATCCCAATTTTGTCGTTATGCCAATTCCCTTCCTGGTCGTTGCGCGCATTGCCCCACTGTCGTTGTTACACTTTCTTAACGTGTTTAGCGACTTCTGTTATCTCCGTTGTTCTGTTCCATCATGTGTGAAGCACTTTGTGACCTTGTGATTTTGAAAAGGTACAAATACTAGTTTATCATGATTATAATAAAAGTTTGATTAGTACGTGACCCTGTAGAAGAGGGAGGGGGGAGGGAGGGAGGGTAGGGCACACAGTGTTTATTTTCTTCTCTTTGTAGCGGCCCACCACTTTACCGGACAGACCCGCCGCAAATAGACTTCCTGAACGGAGACAATGACATAGGGACGGCATGTCTCGCGTGTAGACGGTCTTTTCTGATGCTATTTGTATCCGACCCACCCGGCCTAGCGCCTCCACAAATAACATAAAGACTCCACGCAGGGAAACACTGGGATAGAGATGGAAAGAACAGGAGAGGGAAGGACAGAGAGGACGTCACGAGGACAGAGAAGACATTGAGAGGACAGAGACATCATGAGGACAGAGAAGACATCATGAGGACAGAGGAGACATCATGAGGACAGAGGAGACATCATGAGGACAGAGGAGACATCATGAGGACAGAGGAGACATCATGAGGACAGAGGAGACATCATGAGGACAGAGGAGACATCATGAGGACAGAGAAGACATCATGAGGACAGAGGAGACATCATGAGGACAGAGAAGACATCATGAGGACAGAGGAGACATCATGAGGACAGAGGAGGAGACATCATGAGGACAGAGGAGACATCATGAGGACAGAGGAGACATCACGAGGACAGAGGAGACATCACAAGGACAGAGGAGACATCATGAGGACAGAGGAGACATCATGAGGACAGAGGAGACATCACGAGGACAGAGAAGACATCACAAGGACAGAGGAGACATCATGAGGACAGAGGAGACATCATGAGGACAGAGGAGACATCACGAGGACAGAGAAGACATCATGAGGACAGAGGAGACATCATGAGGACAGAGGAGACATCATGAGGACAGAGGAGACATCGAGAGGACAGAGGAGACATCATGAGGACAGAGGAGACATCATGAGGACAGAGGAGACATCATGAGGACAGAGGAGACATCATGAGGACAGAGGAGACATCATGAGGACAGAGGAGACATCACGAGGACAGAGGAGACATCATGAGGACAGAGAAGACATCATGAGGACAGAGAAGACATCATGAGGACAGAGGAGACATCATGAGGACAGAGGAGACATCATGAGGACAGAGAAGTCATCATGAGGACAGAGGAGACATCATGAGGACAGAGGAGACATCATGAGGACAGAGGAGACATCATGAGGACAGAGGAGACATCATGAGGACAGAGAAGTCATCATGAGGACAGAGGAGACATCATGAGGACAGAGGAGACATCATGAGGACAGAGGAGACATCATGAGGACAGAGGAGACATCATGAGGACAGAGAAGTCATCATGAGGACAGAGGAGACATCATGAGGACAGAGGAGACATCATGAGGACAGAGGAGACATCATGAGGACAGAGGAGACATCATGAGGACAGAGGAGACATCATGAGGACAGAGGAGACATCATGAGGACAGAGGAGACATTGAGAGGACAGAGACATCATGAGGACAGAGGAGACATCACAAGGACAGAGGAGACATCATGAGGACAGAGGAGACATCATGAGGACAGAGGAGACATCATGAGGACAGAGGAGACATCACGAGGACAGAGGAGACATCATGAGGACAGAGGAGACATCACGAGGACAGAGGAGACATCATGAGGACAGAGGAGACATTGAGAGGACAGAGACATCATGAGGACAGAGAAGACATCATGAGGACAGAGGAGACATCACGAGGACAGAGGAGACATCATGAGGACAGAGAAGACATCATGAGGACAGAGAAGACATCATGAGGACAGAGAAGACATCATGAGGACAGAGGAGACATCATGAGGACAGAGGAGACATCATGAGGACAGAGGAGACATCATGAGGACAGAGGAGACATCATGAGGACAGAGGAGACGTCATGAGGACAGAGGAGACATCATGAGGACAGAGGAGACATCACGAGGACAGAGGAGACATCACGAGGACAGAGGAGACATTACGAGCACGTTCAGCCACACACTCATACGCCCCCCACGCCTCGGCCAGTCCTCCGTGCCAGTTTACTTTTACTCTTACTCATAGTTTACATTGAGATTAAAATTATTTATTGCCTATATTTATTGTAACGTATAATAGAACCAATAGGGCATAAAGACCCTAATGATTAATCTGCACCTTTGTTTACTGTTTATTTTTCTCATCATTATATTCAGAGTTAATTATATTGCCTATATTTATGTCTTTCTACTATTACCCTGCCCATACCTGTACCTCCTTCTCCCACCTCCCCCATGCTGCTATGATGCCTGAATTTCCCCCAAGGGGATCAATAAAATAACTTATCTTATCTTAGACAGGGTAGAAGAGAAACAAGGTGAACTGATGTGAAACAGTTAGTAAGAAAAGGAGAGAATGGTAAGATACTAATACCACCTGAAAAGACTTGTGTTTATAAAACACAAGAGGTTATTATGTTATGGCCTCCGTTTAGGAAATCTAGTCGGATTCTAACTGTGTATCTCATGTTGTTCTGTCATTTAGGCCGTTCTTTTGTCTTAAGACCAAGGATCGTAAGTGACGACCATGAGTGGAAATAAATGATGAACAGTAATACTGCTGTCCTCTTGTGATGGTTCTTCTTCTTGCAGAACAGAGGAGGAAGAGAGAGAGGAAGAGGAGCATCTTACCCCAGAGGTGATGATGACCGTCTGGAATCGTTCAAACACGGGCTTGATGGCTATGGAGGGATCCATACAGCTGAGAGGGAGAAAGAAAAAGAGGTAGAGAGTCATCATCATAGCCTAAGAATGGCATCGGTCAACTGACCTAATTGGCCTGATTCATCTGAAACTAGAAGGTTGCAACATCAGCAGTTATAAGAGATTACCTTAAGAGTACAAGCTAAGCATGACACATAAAACCTCAGTGGTGATTTTAGAATTCAATAATCTCGATACATTCCTCATGTTCAGATCTAATTTCATTGCCTATATTTATGTTGTTCTATTATTACCCTGCCCATACCTTTACCCTCTCCCCATGCTGCCCGAATTTCCCCAAGGGGATCAATAAAGGAATATTTTATCTTATCTTATTCATCAAACACACTACTAAACACACACAATGTTGCAATTACATGATACATGCTTTAAAGGAACACACCAACATTATGGTAAATGATCTTACCATATTCTCCAGTCAGACAAGAAGATAGATACCAATTTCCTCTCTGTGCATTCAGTAGAAATCTACCCGGCTGCAAGCTAGCCTAGCTTAGCACACATTGATGGAAGTGGATACGGACCACTAGCCTAGCTGTTGGCCAAAAACACCTGTCCAGGGCCCTCATTTATCAATGGTGCGTACGCACAGATATGTGCGTAACCCATGCGTACGATCAAAGTGTGTGACTTATCAATTTTAACATGTGCTTGACTTTGTGCGTATATCTACGCACAGCTCGGAGCATGCGTACCTGGCGCCCGGCGGTAGAATATTATTATTGCAACGCGGAAATAAGCTTCCGTGCATTAGTTTCAACACTGGCGTGTTCTGTTGTATGACGCGTAATTCATTATTGTTCATTGTAAAATAGCGACAGTAGTGTAATTATTGTCAAACCCTATAAATATAGCATTTGGAATAAGTCTTTCTTTCCGAATGAATGCAGCATGGTTTATATATAGGGTTATCGGAATACTATGGGGTGCACTGACTGGGCTCCGCTGGGAACTGTTTTCAGAGATAGCAGATAGGAATTAATTAATGAATTAATGAATGAATGAGGGGCAGTCTAATTGCAGAGAGAACATAATATTAACTAGAGTCCGCTATACCCGAGACACCTCCTTCATTTGTACCGCAATTTAAGACAGAAATTTGAGCATGGAACAAAACGCACAAATGCCATCCCCATGCACATTCAAGTGCCACTGGCACGGTCAATCGTGATATTGGAGATGGATCAAGCAATAGACTGTTAGTCTGTTACTTTACCACCCATGTAGCTGTCAAAGCTCCATCACAAATGCAGTTATGTGAATAGAAAGGTTCTTGTATATGCTCTCGTATTATTGTTTATATAGGCTACCTAATACCGACATCAAAATAGATTGTATGCCTCTACAAATCATATGCAGGTAGAAAATTTACGGAAAATCCGTCGCGATTTGGAATGAAATTGACAGAGAACTTTAATCCCTGGGTATTAATCGAACGAAACGAAGAAAATATTCAATAGTCATATTCCAGCATGGTTATTAATGACACCAATGGCAAACAGTGGTTAACCTGTGCACCTGTGACCCCCGTTTCCATCAGGGGAGTTGATGTGGACATGGTTTAGGTGTACAAATACCTCGGTGTGCACATCGACAACAAACTGAACGGGTCAAAACATGCAGAGGCACTGTACAAGAAGGGCCAGAGCCGACTCTACTTCCTCAGAAGGCTGAGATCCTTCAATGTCTGTACAAGGATGTTGAGGATGTTCTATGAGTCGGTGGTGGCGGGCGCCTTCTTGTACGCTGTGACCTGCTGGGGCAGCGGACTGAGAGCGGGGGACACAACCAGGCTGGATAAGCTGGTCAGGAAGGCCAGCAGCGTAGTTGGGGTGGAGCTGGACTCTCTAGCGAGGGTGGCGGAGAGGAGGAGCCTTGCTAAGCTCCAGGCCATCAGGGAAAACCCCACCCACCCACTATACACAGACTTGGCTGACAGGAGGAGCATGTTCAGTGCTAGGCTCACACTACCCAAATGCAGCACTGAACGGCACAGGAAGTCCTTCATTCCAACAGCCATCAGACTATACAATGCATCACTGTGCCTCACTGCATCACTGAGCACAGAGCGGCAGCTCAATAGTGGCAGGAGGCCGTGACTAGCGGCCTCCAGGCTCCACAACAGGGGGCAGCGACGGCTGCCTGACATTGACCTAGGACTAATAGGAACCCAAGGAGGACAATAACACTACCTGATGCATACTACACCTTATGTGACACTGAATACTGTGAATGTATATTTATATTTCAGTTAGTTAGATAGTTAAATTATATTGACCAATTTGTTTACACTGCTTTGTTGTTTTTACTACCTGTACCCCCCCCCCCTTCCCCCACGCTCAGTATATTTTTACTGTATTTATTTACTGTATATTTTATTTCATTTTTATTCTATTTTACTCTACTCTTATCCTAGGCAACTTGATTTGATGTGTTATTATTCTAATTCGTGACCTGTCCTGTCTAAATGTTGAGCGATTTGCAGTGCCAAATTTCCCACGGGATAATAAAAGTATTTCTATTCTATTCTATTAACGGTCTTTATTAGTGTTTGCGCTGCCCAGGCAGCAATGATAGCTTTCTACTGAACACACAGAGAGGAAATCAGTATCTATCGTCTTGTCTGACTGATTTATATTGTAGTGTAAGAGTTTTATGTATTTTTTATTGGGAAGAATTTTAGTTTTAATGTGTGTTTTTGCACCTTGCTGAGACCTACCCTTGCCGACTATTTCTGTGACAGACGAGGACCACAATGGAAATAAGTCTCTGACTTTATTGTGTGATAATTCCTCAAACAATGCAATGCATGTGATGGTTGTGGCCCAATTGGGTTTTTCCAAATCCTGTGTGTATTTTAACATCGGTTTAAATAAATAAATTCATTCATTCATTCATTCATTCAAAGACGACCCACAAGGACACCCCTGCAGAGCAAATCTAAGTCATTAAAACACGAAAGGGTGATCAAATCTAGGATAGAACAAATGATGAATTGGAGCCCCACCTGAAGTGCAGTACAGGGTTAGCGATGGTAGGAGTTCTGTCCTCAAAGGGCTCAATGATGATGGTGAAGCCTGCGTGTGGCAGAGGAACAGAAAGGTTCAGCAATGGTTCATTGTTGATTAAAAAGATTATAAAGCAATACCCTTCAAAAGTTGACGTAAATTAGAGAATTAACTTGGATGAAAGTCTTCGATTTGACTTTGATAAGTAACTCATTCAGTACCTTGGCTATAGGTGCAGACCAGGGTAGCAAAGTAACTCATTCAGTACCTTGGCTATAGGTGCTGACCAGGGTAGCAAAGTTGGAGATGAGAGTGATGGCGGAGAAGTCTGCGATGTCAGCGATCTCTAGAGTGCGCAGTAACGACCGCAGCCTCTCTGAACAGAACCTGAGGACAGACCGGTATATCAGAGATTAACCAGTGACAATGCATAGAATAGAATAGAAGTACTTTATTGATCCAGAGGGAAATTCAGCACTACAGATCGCTCACAATAAGCATTTAGGTAGTCAAAAATCTAAAATAAGAATAAGAATAAAAATACAGTCAAGGATATACATTCTAAAATATGTATAGACGTTCTAAAATATACAGCAAAAAATTTAAACGTAGATGTATGTCCAGGAAGATATGCAAGAGTTTATACTGTTACTCTGTGCTCAGTGAGGCGTTATAATGTCTGATGGCCGTTGGAATGAAGGACTTCCTGTGCCGTTCAGTGTAGCATTGTCAGTATTGCAATGAGACACGGTCCCGTAAAAAAATAAGATCAAATGAGACCTTTTTCCCAGAGGTAGCTGTGAGAACGGTCTCACAGTACAGCACTCCCCCTCATACATTAGTGCTTAAGTCAGCTACCTACAGGTAGTGGATCAAAATTAATATGTTGTCATACGGTATCAGCACAAATATTTGTTTTTAAATATCTAATACAAAGACATTGACGTAAGTTCTACAGTACCCAAAGGAATCATACACGGCACCTATGCCAAAACTGCAATTCAGAAAAGCTTGATAAAATAGAGGCCTCGCACAGAATGTTTGTGTAGTTGTCTTTCTTCCAGCATGGCTGCCTGTAACCATTTGGTAACCACTTTCAAAAAGAAAATATCTCATTTCTGTGCAGTGGTAGAGTAGGTAAAACATTGGAAGAGCATGATATCATTGTTCCGCTATTACTTGTTTATAAGATTCAGTAATAAAACGCCAATTTATAAAGTTTTTGTTGATATGTTTCTCATGTATCAACTAGAGGTGTAACGGTACACAGAAGCCACGGTTCGGTACGTACCTCGGTATTGGGGTCACGGTTCTGTACGAGTTCGGTACAACAGAGAAAAAAAATCGAATTATTATTATTATTAACACTTTGGGTGCCATGGGTTAAATTCATTATATACCATAGGTTGCCGGCTCTATTTGTCTATGGAGAAGTACCCCTTCTTTGCATGGCTATAACTTTTTAAATTCTATTGCTACATTGCCATTATTAGGGCCCATTCAAAGTCCTATATGTATTGTTCATTGTGTAGCGACGTTAAACTTTTTCATTCACATATTCATAGTAAAGTATGGTCTAATGTATAAGTATGTTTTCATCTCTTTCTGCAGCTTTCTCCAGAACGTGATCTATAGCCCCAAATGCATTATATTGATGATGAAATACAGTTTGATGGCAATCGGGGCGATATAAAAAATTTCAATTGGACGTACTTCTAGAATGATCTACGTATGATCTGATGATGACCGGATGGGCGGGGGATCGTTTATAATTCCGTGGGCAGCGTTATATCATTCATCTAGTGTGGGTCATATGTTCATCATAACAGTTTATATGGAACACGTTCAACAATAACGCTGAATCTTACCGGATATTCCTCGCGCCGTTGGACGATCAGCGTGGTGTAGACCGTTTTCGATTATGGGATGTTTATCCTGATGAACCATTTCCAGCTTGTATAATACTATATACGTCCAAATCATGTTGTTTATCGAGTTATTGGCAATGGATCGCTATATATTGTGCCGAGCCAGAGTGCCGGCAGCCAAACCGAGTGCCCGGAAGTAATATGGCCGACCAGCACAACCTCCACAGCACTTCCTGTTTGGCGATTGCGCCGATCGGCCACCAGATGGCGCTCCTGAACCGCCAGAGAGCTCAGTGGGTCCTCCTGGTGGATCTCAGGCCAGCGGAGGGGAAATATGAATCCGATCACAGATTTTTGAAATATTGATATTAAAGACGCTGTAAAGCGTCCTTCGGCAACTTGAGCATGGCCGGGAATGACGCTGTAAAGCGTTTCCCGGCAGTTAAAGTGTTAATATAATATTTATTATTATTGTTATTTTATTTATATATTATATTTATGATAATTATTATTAAATAGAATAATTTTCTATAGCTGTGCCTGTGAGTCCGGCAATGTATGGGGCTGCATGTGTGACTGGTGTGTTATTCTTCGTATGGCTGGACGTACCGCACCGTGACGGCCGTACCGTAAATTCGCGGGATGAATACACGTACCGTTACACCCCTAGTATCAACACATAACCATTGTTTTGCACATAGCAACCATCTCTTCCAACATGGTGGAAGAAATCTGGATATTCTGTGAAAGGCCTCTGTGAATTAGCCTCTTCACCTGCTAAAGTGTTTGCAGCAGATATAGACGTAATGCTGAGTGTTAAACGATGCTCTATGCCAGACCACCAGAGGTCCACACTGACCTGAGAGGCTTGCGGTCGATGCAGACCTTGTCGAAGATGTCTTTGAGGAACTGGGGAGCGCTTTCCTGAACCACGTGGTGGACCCTGAGACGGGCCTTCAGGTATTCTAGAAAACGCCTCATGAAACCTACAAAGTGCTCCGCTGTCCTGATGCTGCCAGGGACGGCCTCTGAGGGGACAGGGGGAGAGAGAGAGAGGACACGCTCAAACAGAGAGTAGAGAGGACAGGGAGTGACAGAGAGTAGAGAGGACAGGGAGAGACAGAGAGGACAGGGTGAGACAGAGAGGACAGGGTGAGACAGAGAGAGAAAGAGGACACGCATAAACACAGGAAGAAGAGAGGACAGGGAGAGGTACGTTGTTTAAGGGTTAAAGCCAGAGGAATGGGGTGAGAAGTGAGAGGTTGATGAGAAACCAACAGAAAATGTATTATTTCATTGTTAAAATCACTGTTAAATAGCTCTACATTCCGTCAGCCATCACTGGTATAGAGTGTTTGGTCAGATCATTTTAATTGTATGTGCTTAAAACTAGTTTTTATTTCTTATTTTTGTCTGACCATTTTTGCAGCATGGAGTTCTCTCTCCTGATTGGATAAAGTGGGAACGGGATACCAGAATATTTATTGGAGTGGAGAGACTGAGAGACCCATGTTACTGACCAAACACTCTATATTAGTGATGGCTGTCGAAGTGTAGAGCTATTATTTTAACATGTAGACCTTATTTTAACAAAAGAAAATACCACTTACAGCACCTTTAACTGATCGACACCAATGTTCCTACCTTTTAGAATCTCAGCTGGCAGAACTGGGTTTGCCAGGTAGATGTCCGTCTCCCTGGCAACGTGGGCCTCCTTCAGCCCTTCCACCAGCCTCCTGTACTCGTCGTTCAGCTTGGCAGCATCGGTCTCCTTGATGCTTTCAGAGAGCAAGTCATGACAAGTTAATGACCTCTAAACACACTCCACCTAATATACCACTTCTTCAATGGCAATACTGATGAGTCCTAAACTGTTACGTCTCTGACAATACAGAAAACCAATCCAATCTTTTACTATATAGACTTGGTTTGTGGTCATTGGACAGAGATGGCTGAGATACATTACATTTGTCACCATTAGAAAAGTCAAAATACTTTCAACGTGTCAAAAATGCGGAAAGTTATTATTTTGCTTCAAGTTCAAGTTCAAGTTCTTTAATAGTTGTCATACAGAAGTACAGAATACTTTCATACAAAATGCTTCTTACTGTTACGCTCCAGAGACTGTGCTAGACAAGATAGTATCAAATAACATAATAACATAATAGCATGAATTTAGAAGAAGAAAATTAGGTCACAGTGTTCGGTATAGACATATGTACAATGTTCTGAGTTACCATATAATATACAATACACAATACTATGCAGTGTACTAATGTACAGTACTATCTAGTGCAAAGCAGAAATGGGATGAGGTACAATTTTAGGTACAATTTACAGTAAGGTGTACGAGTTGTAGTGCAATCCTTCATCCATAAATATAAAGTGTGGGGAGTGGGTGCTACAGTGTGTTTGTTTAAAGTGGGTGTGTGCTATAAGTGTGTGGAGTGGGTGCTACAGTGTGTTTGTTTAAAGTGAGTGTGTGCGTGTGGATGTGTGTGCTATGTGCGTTTGGTGGTTGTTGTTGTGTAGTGTTCATTCATTGTTCGTTTAGCAGCCTGATGGCCTGGGGATAGAAGCTTCTTCTGAGTCTTTCTGTGCTCGCCTTGAGACTCCTGTATCGCTTGCCTGACCGCAGCAGTTCAAAGAGGCAGTTGTTCGGGTGACTGGAGTCTTTAATGATTCTCTTAGCCTTGCCCTTGCAACGCTTGTAGTAAATGTTCTGGAGGGTGGGGAGCCCCCCTCCAATTGTGCGTTCGGCTGAACGTGTCACTCTTTGTAGTCTGCTTTGGTCTTGTGCAGTGCTATTCCCAAACCAGGAGGTGATGTTGCCGGTCAAGATGCTCTCTATTGTACATGAGTAGAAGTTCTTAAGGATCTTCTGGCTGACTTGGAACTTCCTTAGGCGCCTGAGGAAGTAGAGGCGTTGTCGTGCCTTCTTCACAACACTGTTAATGTGTGTGGTCCATGTCAAGTCCTCGGATATGTAGGCTCCGAGGTACTTAAAGCTGTTGACTCTCTCAACCGGTGCCCCGTCGATGCTGAGGGGGCTGTAGTCCTTGACCCCCGACCTCCTGAAGTCCACAATCATCTCCTTTGTTTTGCTGACGTTCAGGGAGAGGCTGTTTTCCTGGCACCATCCCGCCAGGACCTTGACCTCTTCCAGGTAGGCCCTCTCGTCGTTGGCAGAGATCAGGCCCACCACCACTGTGTCGTCAGCAAATTTGACGATTGTATTGCTACTCCGCTGAGCCACACAGTCGTGTGTGTACAGGGAGTAGAGGAGGGGACTCAGAACACAGCCCTGGGGGGCCCCTATGTTGAGGGTGATGGATGAGGAGGTGCAGTTGCCTGCTCTCACCACCTGGGGTCTGCCAGTCAGGAAGTCCAAGACCCACTGGCAGAGGTCATAGCCCAAGCCCAGGTCCCTGAGCTTGGCTATGAGTATGGAGGGGACTATGGTATTGAATGCCGAGCTGTAGTCGATGAATAGCATTCTCACATAGTTCCCCTGCCTCTTGTCCAGGCTTTGCTTTTCCTTCAGGTGTGCCGCATGTTGCATAGGCTCTTGGCATCAGATTTGTCAAACACATCTGGCTCTGGAGACATTCTTGTCAAGTGGTTTAGAGAGGTGTGGTGACACATCGGTCCATGGCAACAACTCACTGAGCCATTCCCACCCGCTTTGCAGAGATCGCAATTATTTTGGAACACCTTTAAAACTTACAATTACATCTCAAGCTGCAGTAAATTATATGTTTACTTGACATACAAAACACAAATCACATTTAATCATTTTCTTATTTGGCTATTTACTTTGTTGCATCTTTAGAGTTAAGGGATTTCTCCATTATAAGTTCAACCAAACAGCATTTGTTAAGGGAGCCAATTAAATTGCTTCCTTCGTCTCCTGAAGGCTCCTTTATTGGCAGACCCTGAGGTGTAGCCAGCCTGACCCTGACTGTAACAAGTGGCCTTTGCCCTTTGACCTCTTACTTCTGTATGGTGCGCTGGAGTGTGTCTACATTAGTTTGGCAGCGGTCCAGCGTTCGTCTGGTGATGTTCACACTCATGGACTCAATACACACGTTGTCTGGAGGAGAGGAGAGGAGAGGAGAGGAGAGGAGAGGAGAGGAGAGGAGAGGAGAGGAGAGGAGAGGAGAGGAGAGGCGATAAGAGGAGAGGAGACAAGAGGAGAGGAGACAAGAAGAGAGGAGAGGAGAGAGGAGAGGAGACAAGAAGAGAGGAGAGGAGACAAGAAGAGAAGAGAGAAGAGGAGAGAAGAGAGAAGAGGAGAGGAGAGAAGAGGAGAGGAGCAACATTTGGTTGGAGCTCTTTCCAGATTTCCAAATCAAACACTAGCAATGACGGTAAATTAAACGTTTCTGGATAAATACAATAATGACCTTTTATAACATTAAACTAAAAGAGTGGTTTCATGTTCTTACCTATATTATGAGCCTCATCAAACACTATCACTGATGTCTTGACCAGCTCCTTGGAGACCAGGTCAGCTATCTTGGGGTCCAGGAGGTAATGGTAGCTGTACACCACGATGTTGGCATGCAGGATCTGGGAGGAATGGGACAAAGATTACAAAATAAGCAAACCAGGAACAGCTTTGGTTGCAGTCAAGTATTAAAGTCCTTGGTAACCATTATGTATTGAACTGCTCTACAGTGTTCTGAGTTTGTCAAACCACAGAAAAATGTGTTATTAATCACCCGGCCAAATTTGAAATAATCTTTTTTAAATCACCATGTATATAAAATTTGGTTTCAAAATCATGAAGAAATAAGCGGCATTCTCTTCTTTTAAACGCTGGGGGCATGTCCTCTGAAGGTGCTGAGACCACGCCTCTCTTCTCTCTCTCCATGTCTTTATCTCTCTCCATCGGTAAATTACATAAGCAATTTACCTGTATGAAACAATGCTAAGGGCCCATTCAGATCTAAATCAGACAAAAACACAAGTTTCCTCTTCTTAGTTGTGTTGGGCCCTGACAGTTGGGCCCAGACAAAAACGGAGTAGCGTTACACTGGAAAGTAGAACGCAACTTTTGCCAGACGCAAGCTCTCCCCACGCTGCGGTGGGCGACTGTTCACAGTGGAAGACGAGGGGTTGGAGCGATGGGGTTGTGATTGATGATGATGATGAATAGTTTATTTTCGGTCTTTGTTTACAGATCAATCAAAACACACTTGTGTCGACTTTAAAAAAAAATTAAAGAAAAAGAAAAATCACAAATGTACATATTCAAAGTAAGCTCACACAAAATCCAAACTCAATGAACCGAAAAAAGGAATAGGCTGAAGCACATGCATATTTTTGCCTATCCTTTACAATTCTTAAAAACTAAATATACTTTAATATAAGAAAGAAAAACTTAATATGCTGCAAGATATAATAATTAAAAAAAAATGTTTTTTGATGTTTTACTCAAAACTATACTCCTGAATTATTTTATCCTTTAGGGCCTTTTTAAATCTCACAGCATGATGTCACACAGATGGTCCATCCATGTGCTGAGTCTGGCATCAATAGTAGTGTGACACAATAGAGGCCTCGCACACATGTTTGTGTAGTTCTCCAACATGGCTGCCTGTAATAATTATAATTAATTTAGGACCTGCTCAGAGGTCATCAATCGGCACACATGTGATGCATGCATGCAATTCATATCTGCGATTAACCCATCCCGTCGTCCTTCCCCCCCCAGGGCAGCCGGGAGCAGACAGGCGTCAACGTGAGCCGCGCCAGGGGACCAATCCAAGTGCTCCTGTCCGTCTTCGTCAAGGACGCCACAGCGTTAGCGATCTATTGTTGTGCATGTTTTTCCATTGGGTTTATCTTATCGGGGGGGAAACCCTTGCGAGCACGGGGAGAACATGCAAACTCCACACAGAAAGGCCTGGGAGATACCCCACCTGGGTACCTGGCATCATGGAAACCTGGTCCCCAAGCGGGAATCGAACCCTGGACCTTCTTGCTGTGAGGCGACAGTGTTAACCACTACACCACCGTGCCGTAACATAGCAGCCATGTGTTTTGTACACAGCAATGGAAGAGACAACGGTTGCTATGTGCAAAACAGTGGTTGCTATGTGTTGATATACGAGAGATATAACAACAAAAAACATCTGGAGAAAAACACTGGACCTTGTAAACAAGTCACAGTGGAACAGTAATATCATGCTTTTCCAATGTTTTACCTACTCTACCACTGCACAGAAAATAGGCATTTTCTTTCCAAAGTGGTTACCAATGGTTGCAGGCAGCCATGTTGGAAGAGAGACACCTACACAAACATTCTGTGCAAGGCCTCTACTGCCACCTGTGAGACGGTCTGAGCGTAGGGTGCCAGGATGGACTTGCGGGCCTTCAACATATTGTGACACCGTGGCGTGGATGGTGTAGCAGAGACTGGGTTGCAATCATTGGCATCACATTCACTATGGTAACCAAACGTGCACTGCCTCCTTTGAGCTGCTTTGACTGTAAGACCCATAAAAGGACCTGACATTCTTGCCCGATTGCGCACGCTGAAATAAAGTACAAATAGTATTTTTTTATTTTTTATTTTTTATCATCTCTAGAATTAGGTCTAGTGATCTCCTGGGATTGTTAAGATGACTCACAGCGTAGCGCGCCAGGTAGTAAGGTCTAGTGATCTCCTGGGATTGTTAAGATGACTCACAGCGTAGCGCGCCAGGTAGTAAGGTCTAGTGATCTCCTGGGATTGTTAAGATCACTCACAGCGTAGCGCGCCAGGTAGTAGGGACACCAGCCTTTCCTCCTGCCATAGTCCTTCAGGTCATCAAGGTTATAGACTCCAGCAGAGAGGGGCACCTGGCGACCTATTGAGTCAAACTCCTACAAGATAAGTAAGACAGGTAAGAGGACATGTAAACAGATAAGATAAGATAATATTCCTTTATTGATCCCCTTGGGGAAATGCGGGCATCATAGCAGCATGGGGGAGGGGAGGTACAGTTATGAGCAGGGTAACAGTAGAAAGACATAAATATAGGCAATAAAATTTGATCTGAATATAAAAATACGAGAAAAATAAACTGTGTAAACAAAGGTGCAGATGAGGGTCTGCATGTTGGTTATATTATATGGTACAATAAATATAGGCAATAAAGAATTACAATCTGAATAAATAAATAAATTAATACTATGAGCAAGAGTAAAAGTAAACAGTATACACAAGGTACAGTATAAACAAGGTAGGTACCCTAACTGGCGTGATATACGCCATACGTTGTAGTCCGCGCAGGTTTTGGTGGTTAAGAGTCAGACACACTTAGTGGTCAGACATTCCTGACCGTCTCCTGGAATGAGAACTGACAAGACGATGTCCACATTCAAACCTTAAGCTGGATGAACGGCCTACACTCGCACATATGATGATGTAGATAATTGCAAAAACATTCACCGATACGTGTGTTGTTCTAAATGTCGGAGAGAAAACATATACACGGCGTATCCTTTTTCCTCTACTTACAACTAAGGTCGGCGCTTAAGGCGCATGGGGTTCCATGGGCTCAAACACTACATCCACACCCCTTTATTAAGCTTCAGAGACAGAACAACCTCTAGAGGGTTTGTCTCAGATTTCTATACAATCTTAATCAAATCCACATATAGAAATCCATCACTAGATATAGTCTGGCGAGGGGACATCCCAGAATTAGACACCGAGTTTGACTGGGATGATATTTGGACTAATGTTACATTAGCTTCTCGTAACCCTAATCACCAGCAAATACATCTTAATTATATTCATAGGACGTATCTCACACCTAGGAAGCTGTACGCTATGGGGTTGGTGGCCGACTCTGAGGGCCACTGGCACTTGGTAAATGGTAAATGGCTGCTTTTTTATATAGCGCTTTTATCCAAAGCGCTTTACAATTTGTTCCTCACATTTTTTACCCATTCACACACAGACGGCGGAGGTGACCATGCAAGGTGCCAACCTGCTCATCGGGAGCAATTAGGGGTTAAGTGTCTTGCTCAAGGACACATCGACACGATGCCCGGGAGGAGCGGGAATCGAACCGGGAACCTCCGGATTGCCAGACGACTGCTCTACCTCCCGAGCCACTGTTTTGGGAATGCCCACCGGTAGCTAGTTTTTGGAAATCTATAACAACTAAACTTTCAAACATAATGTAACTTTTCCACTGACGGCAACAACACTACTCCTAAATTATATATCACTACTACCGGCCTCCATTACAGCAGAAAATAATCATTCTGGCGGGCGTTACACCGGCCAAGAAACTTATAGAGGTGGAAACAACCTGAGAAAGTCACAATGATTAATTGGTCTCTGACACTATTGGATATAATGTATATGGAGATCTCTACTGCACGTGTGATTGGGGTTGGACAACCCAGCATTGAATTATGGGTCTCAGCGGCAGAGAAAGTTAAAGCCATGATCTAGCGGCGAAGCGGGGTCGGATGTTGGTCCTGAGGGGTCCTGGGGTGGGAGTCGGGGAAGAAATGTCTTTTGTGGTGTCTGTGATAGTACTGTCCTGTGATATCTTGTGTGTTATTGACGTTACTGTATTGTGTTTTGTTACATGTAAAAAAAAATGTAAATATAAAATAGAGAAAAAATTATGTAATAAATCAAACTAAAACATGAGTCTTGTTACCTCATAGAAGTTGCACACAGGCAGGCTGGAGTCGCTGTGGCGCTGAGCGCGGATGTAGGAGGCGGTCAGGCTGTGACACTTCCCATCGACCTCCTTCCCAAAACGAAGAGCACTCACCTGCACACAGACGGAGACGTCTCATGTAAACAAGCACATATAAAAACCTGCACAACCACAGAGACATAAACAAAACAAACACAAACCAACCATCAATTAAACTATACACATGTACATTTGAGAGATTCAACTGGGTTTAAACTTTACGTGCACTTGAGGATACAAAGAGCATCGTCTCCATCCCCATGGCCAGGCTATCGGTCACAAACACACACTCTAACAACCCCCCTGGACACACTTCCTACACACACATACGCACGCACACACACACTAACCACCCCCCTTGACACATCTCCTACACACACACACAGTTACATCCCAATGTATGTGCTTCCCCAGTGTGTGTCTTGTCTCCATTTTGTTTTCTCCCTCCAGCCAGAACCCGTCCTCCACCATTGGTCCCTGCTATGCCTGCCCCTCCATTGGTGGACTACATAGCAGCACAGCACCGATTGGTGGATGGGTTTCAAGACTCCAAGACCCAATCAATAACCATCACCCACCACCCAATCCCGGATCACCACTCCCTGTTAAAACATGGCTGCTCACTTCAGTCATTCCTCTCTCTGGCATGAGGCTAGGCCTGGTGATATTTTGGTGACATTGACTTTGATATTATTGCATTTGTTTATTGGCCTTTGTGATAGTGAAAGTGCCTTTGTGTGTGTGTGGCCACAGAGAGAGCATAGCTAGCTAATGCTATAGATTGTTTTGTTATATGTTTTTCCATTCTTGTATGCATCATTAATATGCGTTTTTTCCTCTTTTCCAGGAAGCACGGATGGGGTGAGCTGCCATTTCCTTTGGACATCGTTTTTTCCTGTTTTGTTAGGTAAGGGTAGTTTAGGTAATGTAATTTCTTTTACCATAGATTAGGTTGGTTTATTTGGAGAATAGTGGTTTTTGTTTGTTGTTTTGGCCTTGGCTCACCCTTGAGCTACATGTGCTTCCTTTGCATATTTACCAATAAATATCATTGTGTTTACAAACTTGGTCCATCATTTCTATCAACCAACATTTATGTTACAGCCCTTTACCCTTAGACTCACAGGGGTCGTAACACACATGTATTAGCTAAGTGTCTGTCTAGTCAAATCTAGCGAAGTGTCTCTAGTAAAAAAGGGTCTATGACTGTAGTACGCATGTGTTAAAAGAATCCCCACAGGAGCTCAATCTGCGTCTGACTGCAAGGCATTCTGGGTATGTGCAGTTCATTAGGGCATCTAGTCCCCCCCCCCCCCCCCCCCCACAGCCACACACACACTAATAACCCCCTTGACACACACAGAGGTGGTCCTACCTCGGGGTGGATGCAGAGGTTCTTCCTGGAGGAGAGCGCCAGGGCCAGGAAGTTGTTGGCCTCCCCGGTCTCTTTGGAGATAAACTCCATCAGCTTCCTCAGCTCCTCCACCACCTGGTGACACAGAGGGTCAGAGGTCATCAGCAGGGACCACCAGCAGGGACCAGCATCCTCAGCTTCATCCACACAGGATGCTGCTCCTGTGTAGCTCAGTGGGTAGAGTGTTTGGTGCTCTGAGCAAGGCACTAACACTGCCAGGGTTAGGGGTTTGATTCCCACTGGGGCCACCCATACTGAAACATGTATAACGTAACGTGCTGTAAGTGCTGAGATTCTGCCTGACATTATTATAGAGATGCTGCCTAACATTATTATAGAGATGCTGCCTAACATTATTATAGAGATGCTGCCTAACATTACAATAGAGATGCTGCCTAACATTACTATAGATATGTTGCCTGACATTATTATAGAGATGCTGCCTAACATTATTATAGAGATGCTGCCTAACATTATTATAGAGATGCTGCCTAACATTATTATAGAGATGCTGCCTAACATTACTATAGAGATGCTGCCTACATTATTATAGAGATGCTGCCTAACATTATTATAGACATGCTGCCTAACATTACTATAGAGATGCTGCCTAACATTACTATAGAGATGCTGCCTAACATTACTATAGAGATGCTGCCTAACATTATTATAGAGATGCTGCCTAACATTATTATAGATGCTGCCTAACATTACTATAGATGCTGCCTAACATTACTATAGAGATGCTGCCTAACATTACTATCGAGATGCTGCCTAACATTATTATAGAGATGCTGCCTAACATTACTATAGAGATGCTGCCTAACATTACTATAGAGATGCTGCCTAACATTACTATAGAGATGCTGCCTAACATTATTATAGAGATGCTGCCTAACATTATTATAGATGCTGCCTAACAATACTATAGAGATGCTGCCTAACATTACTATAGAGATGCTGCCTAACATTATTATAGAGATGCTGCCTAACATTACTATAGAGATGCTGCCTAACATTACTAGAGATGCTGCCTAACATTACTATAGAGATGCTGCCTAACATTACTATAGAGATGCTGCCTAACATTACTATAGAGATGCTGCCTAACATTACTATAGAGATGCTGCCTAACATTATTATAGAGATGCTGCCTAACATTATTATAGAGATGCTGCCTATTACTATAGAGATGCTGCCTAACATTATTATAGAGATGCTGCCTAACATTATTATAGAGATGCTGCCTAACATTACTATAGAGATGCTGCCTAACATTATTATAGAGATGCTGCCTAACATTATTATAGAGATGCTGCCTAACATTATTATAGAGATGCTGCCTGACATTATTAGAGATGCTGCCTAACATTATTATAGAGATGCTGCCTAACATTATTATAGAGATGCTGCCTAACATTACTATAGAGATGCTGCCTAACATTATTATAGAGATGCTGCCTAACATTATTATAGAGATGCTGCCTAACATTATTATAGAGATGCTGCCTAACATTATTATAGAGATGCTGCCTGACATTATTAGAGATGCTGCCTAACATTATTATAGAGATGCTGCCTAACATTATTATAGAGATGCTGCCTAACATTACTATAGAGATGCTGCCTAACATTACTATAGAGATGCTGCCTAACATTATTATAGATATGCTGCCTAACATTATTATAGAGATGCTACCTAACATTATTATAGAGATGCTGCCTAACATTACTATAGAGATGCTGCCTAACATTATTATAGAGATGGTGCCTAACATTATTATAGACATGCTGCCTAACATTATTATAGAGATGCTGCCTAACATTACTATAGAGATGCTGCCTAACATTATTATAGAGATGCTGCCTAACATTACTAGAGATGCTGCCTAACATTATTATAGAGATGCTGCCTGACATTATAGAGATGCTGCCTAACATTATTATAGAGATGCTGCCTAACATTATTATAGAGATGCTGCCTAACATTATTATAGAGATGCTGCCTAACATTATTATAGAGATGCTGCCTGACATTATTATAGAGATGCTGCCTAACATTACTATAGAGATGCTGCCTAACATTACTATAGAGATGCTGCCTAACATTACTATAGAGATGCTGCCTAACATTATTATAGAGATGCTGCCTAACATTACTATAGAGATGCTGCCTAACATTACTATAGAGATGCTGCCTAACATTACTATAGAGATGCTGCCTAACATTACTATAGAGATGCTGCCTAACATTATTATAGAGATGCTGCCTAACATTATTATAGAGATGCTGCCTAACATTATTATAGAGATGCTGCCTAACATTACTATAGAGATGCTGCCTAACATTATTATAGAGATGCTGCCTAACATTACTATAGAGATGCTGCCTAACATTATTATAGAGATGCTGCCTAACATTATTATAGAGATGCTGCCTAACATTATTATAGAGATGCTGCCTGACATTATTAGAGATGCTGCCTAACATTATTATAGAGATGCTGCCTAACATTATTATAGAGATGCTGCCTAACATTACTATAGAGATGCTGCCTAACATTATTATAGAGATGCTGCCTAACATTATTATAGAGATGCTGCCTAACATTATTATAGAGATGCTGCCTAACATTATTATAGAGATGCTGCCTGACATTATTAGAGATGCTGCCTAACATTATTATAGAGATGCTGCCTAACATTATTATAGAGATGCTGCCTAACATTACTATAGAGATGCTGCCTAACATTACTATAGAGATGCTGCCTAACATTATTATAGATATGCTGCCTAACATTATTATAGAGATGCTACCTAACATTATTATAGAGATGCTGCCTAACATTACTATAGAGATGCTGCCTAACATTATTATAGAGATGGTGCCTAACATTATTATAGACATGCTGCCTAACATTATTATAGAGATGCTGCCTAACATTACTATAGAGATGCTGCCTAACATTATTATAGAGATGCTGCCTAACATTACTAGAGATGCTGCCTAACATTATTATAGAGATGCTGCCTGACATTATAGAGATGCTGCCTAACATTATTATAGAGATGCTGCCTAACATTATTATAGAGATGCTGCCTAACATTATTATAGAGATGCTGCCTAACATTATTATAGAGATGCTGCCTGACATTATTATAGAGATGCTGCCTGACATTATTATAGAGATGCTGCCTAACATTATTATAGAGATGCTGCCTAACATTATTATAGAGATGCTGCCTAACATTATTATAGAGATGCTGCCTAACATTACTATAGAGATGCTGCCTAACATTACTATAGAGATGCTGCCTAACATTACTATAGAGATGCTGCCTGACATTACTATAGAGATGCTGCCTGACATTATTAGAGATGCTGCCTAACATTATTATAGAGATGCTGCCTAACATTATTATAGAGATGCTGCCTAACATTACTATAGAGATGCTGCCTAACATTATTATAGAGATGCTGCCTAACATTACTATAGAGATGCTGCCTAACATTATTATAGCGATGGTGCCTAACATTATTATAGAGATGGTGCCTAACATTATTATAGAGATGCTGCCTAACATTATTATAGAGATGCTGCCTAACATTATTATAGAGATGCTGCCTAACGTATTATAGAGATGCTGCCTAACATTATTATAGAGATGCTGCCTAACATTATTATAGAGATGGTACCTAAAAAATTTTTTTTGATCCACTTTTTCTCCCATTTTCTATATTTTCTCCCATCCCAATTTCATATCATCCAATTCAACCCTCCCCTGTCACGAACGCTGTTTCTTGCCTCCCACAAGCCGGCTGCAATGTGGACTAAGTCATACATAGCACAAGTCCCCTCCGGTACTTGAGGTAACAGCAGTCGCATCTTTTCACCTGCGCAGCTCGATCTCTCAGTGGCGAGGAGTAACGCGTGGGAGGCTCACGCTGCCCCCGACACTTCCTGATTCTACTGCGCAGGCGCACCAACCGACCTGTAGGAGTCGCTGTCCACAACGCCCGATCCCCACCCATCAGTTTCCCACCCCCTAATATGGCCAATGTGTATTAGTATGAATGACCAGCTAAACTGAAAGCAATGTGGAGCGCTGGGCTCGAACAGGCGAGCCCAGCGTCTCCGCATTTGTGGCGAGCGCCTTGCCCACTACGCCACGTAGCCGCCCCAAGATGGTGCCTAACATTATTATAGAGATGGTGCCTAACATTATTATAGAGATGCTGCCTAACATTATTATAGAGATGCTGCCTAACATTATTATAGATGCTGCCTAACATTATTATAGAGATGCTGCCTAACATTATTATAGAGATGCTGCCTAACATTATTATAGAGATGCTGCCTGACATTATTATAGAGATGCTGCCTAACATTATTATAGATGCTGCCTAACATTATTATAGATGCTGCCTAACATTATTATAGAGATGCTGCCTAACATTATTATAGAGATGCTGCCTAACATTACTATAGAGATGCTGCCTGACATTATTATAGAGATGCTGCCTAACATTATTATAGAGATGCTGCCTAACATTACTATAGAGATGCTGCCTAACATTATTATAGAGATGCTGCCTAACATTATTATAGAGATGCTGTCTGACATTATTATAGAGATGCTGCCTAACATTACTATAGAGATGCTGCCTAACATTACTATAGAGATGCTGCCTAACATTACTATAGAGACGCTGCCTAACATTATTATAGAGATGGTGCCTAACATTATTATAGAGATGGTGCCTAACTGGTGCCTAACATTATTATAGAGATGGTGCCTAACATTACTATAGAGATGCTGCCTAACATTATTATAGAGATGGTGCCTAAAATTATTATAGAGATGCTGCCTAACATTATTATAGAGATGGTGCCTAACATTATTATAGAGATGCTGCCTAACATTACTATAGAGATGCTGCCTAACATTACTATAGAGATGCTGCCTAACATTACTAGAGATGCTGCCTAACATTACTATAGAGATGCTGCCTAACATTATTATAGAGATGCTGCCTAACATTACTATAGAGATGCTGCCTAACATTACTATAGAGATGCTGCCTAACATTATTATAGACATGCTGCCTAACATTATTATAGACATGCTGCCTAACATTACTGACACCTTTCAAACACTATTTGAAGTTGAGCAGCAGGTTTTTGAACCAGATCTCCATCCTTTACATGGTGACAGATGAGTTACATGGTAGAAAAGGGTAACCACTGCGCTCAGACAGGTGCGTAGTCCAATATTAATTATGCAAAAAAAGGGAGGTAGGGACCGCACTCTGAATATCGTTTTTTTATTTTCAAAGGACACAAAACGTTTTCAGCCATCCGGCCTTCATCAGTGTGTAAATGACAACTGTGACAAACATAACTTAAGTAGGCTGTACTTGACACCAGGTGGGAACAATCGGCAATCAGTTAACAGTTAACAGGCTAGGTTGACGTCATGATTGGTAGCAGGGCTAGATTGACAAGTAGAATACATAATATCACAATATCACAATATCACATAAATGTGTATGATGGTAATATATGAAAACACCAAATTGATACATATTACAATATTTACAGACCTGTATGGAAATAAAAAAAGACAGTACATTGGGGTGCATCAGGTTGTTAAACCGTTCATTAAACAGTGTACTAGTTTTTCTCTCTCATACAGTAGATAACTTAGGGTAGCATCTATAGGAATGGAGCCAAAATTGGACTCTTCATTCATCCCAGATGGAATACATCGATTTGAGCCGATGTCAATACAATATATAATTTAATTTACAACTCTGTATGGAACAAAAAACAGTACATTGGGGGTATCAGGTTGTAAGACCGTTCATTAATCAGTGTACTAGTTTTTTGTTTATACAGTAGATAACTTATGATAGCTAGAGGAATGGAGTCAAATTGAACTCTTCATTCATCCCAACTGGATACATAGATTTGAGCCGATGAATCCATACACATTCTCGTTGCAAAAGCAGTTGTTCATGGTTGCCACCTCTTCTATTAAGAAAAACCATCTCTAGACCTATGCACTTGAGGTCATTAATTTTATGATCCATTTCGTTAAAATGTCGTGCCACAGGGGAATTAATGTCAGTCCGCTTTATATTGCTTCTGTGTTCGTTCAATCTGATTTTTAATTTGCGGGATGTCTGTCCAATATAGTATTTTTTACATGGGCAGAATAATAGATAAATTATGTGTGTGGAATTACATGTTATTAGCGATCTGATCTTGTAATTCTTCCCGGTGTGGGAGTCGTGAAATGTGTTTGTTTTGATCATGTGGCTGCAAGATGTGCATGATCTACATGGGAAGCTTCCATGAATAAAAGGTTCTGGCTTTGAATACGAGTCCGCTCTGACAAGGCGGTCCTTCAGGTTTGTAGCTCTTTTATGTGTAAAACGTGGAGGGTGTTGGAAGCGATCATTTAACGTTCTATCCAATGATAGAATGTGCCAGTGTTTCATGACTGTGGACTTGATAACGTAACTAAATGGATCATAAGTAAGGACATAATTAATGGTGCCTGGTGTTCTGTTTCTTTCTTTCTTTCGGAATAGTTCTTTTCTTTCGATTTGGTTTACTGTGGCCATGGCAGAGTTAAGACACTGCTTTGGGTAGCCCTTTTCATCAAAACGTCCCAACATATTTTCACTTTCGGAGTGGAACTCCTCCTGGGAGCTACAGATACGTTTGAGTCTGTATAGTTGACTTACAGGCAAGCTTTTCTTTAAAGGCACTGGGTGGTGACTAGAAAACTGTAGGAGATTGTTTTTATCCGTTGGTTTTCTGTAGATAGTTGTGGCAATTAGGTTATTAATTTTAGTTAGTTTAACATGAATGGATTCTCGGCTCTTTTCCATACTAAAAGTGATGGATTCTACACAAGAGTTCAAATATGACAAAAAGGATGACAGCTCTATTTCGTTTCCTGACCAGACCATGAAAACATCATCGATAAATCGAACAAAATATTTGATATGGGGTCCATATAACACATTGTTGTAAATGAAGTCCTCCTCGAACTTACCCATAAATAAACACGCATAGGCGCATGCGGATGGGGATCCCATAGCAGACCCATATTCCTGTTGGTAATAGGTATTTTCAAACATAAATACATTTCTATTCAATGTAAATTTCATCAGTTCCATGATAAATTCATGTGGGGGCGTTTGGTCTGGGTGTTTCCTTAGGAAATGGTTCAAAGCTTCTAGACCAAGGTTGTGGTTAATGTTGGAATATAGCGAAGTAACGTCTAGGGTTACAAGGATATCACTGTCACCAATATTTCTGACTAAATCTAGTTTAGATAGAAAATCAGAGGTATCTTTTATATACGAGGGAAGTTTCCAAACCAGTGGTTGGATGTGGTAGTCTACAAACTTGGAGGCATTCTCTGTGAGTGACCCTCTCCCCGATATTATAGGTCGGAGTGGAGGGTCGTTTGGGCATTTGTGCACCTTGGCTAAACCATAGATGACAGGTGTGATAGGGAACTCGTCCACCAGGAATTTTGCTTCTTTTGCAGTGACCCATTTATTTTCTTCAGCTCTTTTGATTATCTGTTTCAATTCTAGGTTGTAGTTATTCCTGGGATTCAGTAAAATTCTCTTATAATATTTGGTGTCAGTTAACATCTCTTTGATTTTTTCACTGTATCTAGGCGTATCCATTATAGAGATTCCACCGCCTTTGTCACAAGCCTTAATGGTGATATTTCTATTCTTGGCTAGTTGGTCTGCAGCCTTTCTTTCGGTTTGAGAGAAGTTTTTTCTCTTGCTATTAATCAGTTGTTCGCTTTCCACAAACTGATTTTCAACTTCATCCTCTACCAGTCTACAAAAAGCATTAATAGAGTGATTGTTGACCATAGGGTTGAAAGTACTTTTGGGTCTGAACACTTTAACACTGGGATCTGGTAAGACATTGGATTCAGAATTAGCAAAAAAAGCCTTCAGTTTAACATTTCTGAAAAAACGGAACATTTATTTTTTTATAGTAAACAAATCAATTAATGGTGTTGGAACAAACGATAGTCCCTTGGTCAATACCTGTTTCTCAGTGTCAGTGAGAACGTGAGAAGAGAGGTTGAAGATGAGGTTTTCGGGTGGTGGTCTCACCACCTGCGTTGGCCCCAATTCCTCCCTCTCCCTCCCCTTGCCCCTCTTTCCCCGCCGGGTGCGGGCCACATGTCGTGTGGATCTTCCTGTTCTCTGTCGCGTAGTCTCTGCGAGGATCTTGTCGGGGGTCCGGGCTGTCTCCGCCCGAAAAAACGGCGTTGTTGTGGAGCCTGTCCCTGGGATCGCTCGCTGCCAGAGGTATCTGACCAGTCGCTGGGTGGATGGGTTTTCGTGGGGCGGGGTCGCGGTCCGCGCGTCAGCCATGGGTAGACGCGGTCGTTCTTGTAGTCGGTGGTATCCCTTCTGAATTTGGAGAGTTTCATCTCCAGTATCTCCTGTTTGTATTTGGTCATCTGGGCCCCGATGTCTTGGATAAGGGCTTCGTAGTCGGCTGTGCTGCAGGCGGCCTTGGTTTCCTCAGACTGCCGTTCGATTGATGATTTCACTGCGGGTAGCTCATCTTTGGTGTGTCTGATGATAAGTAACATCAGGTCCTTTGAGCAGTGGTTGAGTATCTCACACCATTTTTGGCAAAATTCTTCGTTCTCTCTCCCGATGGTCGGTTCCAGATGTACCCTCAGGCCTCTGGGGATCTTACCGGCCCGGTAGTATTCGCTCAATGTCTTTGCGTGAGACTCTAGTCGAGCTTCTTTTTTGTGGGTATGGAGAAGGTTGAACTTCATCTCGTTGGTGTTCAACCCCACTGGTTGAGTATCACTGGTCATGTTGTCACCGGGGACGAGGATATCGTCAATGTCCCCCGGGGCGAATGTAAAGGATTTCGCTCTTACGTCGGTAAGTTTGTTGATTTCTTCGAAAACAGACATTCTGGTCGGCAGCAAGTGGCAAAAATGAGCAATTATGGTAGAAAAGGGTAACCACTGCGCTCAGACAGGTGCGTAGTCCAATATTAATTATGCAAAAAAAGGGAGGTAGGGACCGCACTCTGAATATCGTTGTTTTTTATTTTCAAAGGACACAAAACGTTTTCAGCCATCCGGCCTTCATCAGTGTGTAAATGACAACTGTGACAAACATAACTTAAGTAGGCTGTACTTGACACCAGGTGGGAACAATCGGCAATCAGTTAACAGTTAACAGGCTAGGTTGACGTCATGATTGGTAGCAGGGCTAGATTGACAAGTAGAATACATAATATCACAATATCACAATATCACATAAATGTGTATGATGGTAATATATGAAAACACCAAATTGATACATATTACAATATTTACAGACCTGTATGGAAATAAAAAAAGACAGTACATTGGGGTGCATCAGGTTGTTAAACCGTTCATTAAACAGTGTACTAGGTTTTCTCTCTCATACAGTAGATAACTTAGGGTAGCATCTATAGGAATGGAGCCAAAATTGGACTCTTCATTCATCCCAGATGGAATACATCGATTTGAGCCGATGTCAATACAATATATAATTTAATTTACAACTCTGTATGGAACAAAAAACAGTACATTGGGGGTATCAGGTTGTAAGACCGTTCATTAATCAGTGTACTAGTTTTTTGTTTATACAGTAGATAACTTATGATAGCTAGAGGAATGGAGTCAATTATTCTGCCCATGTAAAAAATACTTTATTGGACAGACATCCCGCAAATTAAAAATCAGATTGAACGAACACAGAAGCAATATAAAGCGGACTGACATTAATTCCCCTGTGGCAAGACATTTTAACGAAATGGATCATAAAATTAATGACCTCAAGTGCATAGGTCTAGAGATGGTTTTTCTTAATAGAAGAGGTGGCAACCATGAACAACTGCTTTTGCAACGAGAATGTGTATGGATTCATCGGCTCAAATCTATGTATCCAGTTGGGATGAATGAAGAGTTCAATTTGACTCCATTCCTCTAGCTATCATAAGTTATCTACTGTATAAACAAAAAACTAGTACACTGATTAATGAACGGTCTTACAACCTGATACCCCCAATGTACTGTTTTTTGTTCCATACAGAGTTGTAAATTAAATTATATATTGTATTGACATCGGCTCAAATCGATGTATTCCATCTGGGATGAATGAAGAGTCCAATTTTGGCTCCATTCCTATAGATGCTACCCTAAGTTATCTACTGTATGAGAGAGAAAAACTAGTACACTGTTTAATGAACGGTTTAACAACCTGATGCACCCCAATGTACTGTCTTTTTTTATTTCCATACAGGTCTGTAAATATTGTAATATGTATCAATTTGGTGTTTTCATATATTACCATCATACACATTTATGTGATATTGTGATATTGTGATATTATGTATTCTACTTGTCAATCTAGCCCTGCTACCAATCATGACGTCAACCTAGCCTGTTAACTGTTAACTGATTGCCGATTGTTCCCACCTGGTGTCAAGTACAGCCTACTTAAGTTATGTTTGTCACAGTTGTCATGTAGGGGCAGGTATATATAAGATTTTTTCTTCTTCCTGTTCCTTTCGGCCATGGTATTTTTTGTGAATTATGTGAATATGTACTGTTGGACTGTGGTGATTCCATGTACGGATAAATAAAATGATGATGATGATGATGATGATGATGATTTACACACTGATGAAGGCCGGATGGCTGAAAACGTTTTGTGTCCTTTGAAAATAAAAAACAACGATATTCAGAGTGCGGTCCCTACCTCCCTTTTTTTGACAGATGAGTTACAGGCAGCTGATATGCAAGAAGAGACGTCTGCACAATCATTTGCAATATCAGAAAAGATTGTGTGTCGTACAGTGAGCATAGTGGAGATTCTCAAACTAAGAGGACTGATTTGGGACCATCTTCGCCTTTTAGATTGTAGTTCAAATTATATATAAAGATACCTGAACACTGATCTCCATTCAGGAATCCTTCTCTGGGAGGAGGCTTGATATAATATGAGCCGAGGAGAAACAAACAAGAGACTGACTCACGCCCCGAGGAGAGGAGATAGGAAAGATGAAAGATGTGATCACAACGTAGAAGATATCATCAACTGACCTTCTCGATCTCAGGAACCGTTCTGGAGCAGTAGATCAGCTTGGTCACTTCCAGAGGAAAGGCCTGTTTGAGACAGAGAGATAAAAAGAGACGAGTGAAGAAGAAAGACGGGTGAAGAAGAGAGATAGATGGAGAAGAGAGACAGATGGAGAGATTGTGTGAGTGAATGACATCATCTGTACTAACTGTGACGCATGCACTACAATTTAAACATCCATCAATGCATCATGGAGAAGGACTGCAGAGTAACAAGAGAGCTGATGGTTCCTTCTCACCCAAAACAGCCAAGTCTAGCAGCGCGGCTGCTTTCAATTAATTTCCTATGTAGAGGAGCGTCTGCAGCCACGAGCTACACGACAGGTGCTGCATACGCTCCTCTACATTGGACATTTATTGAATGCAGCCGTGCTGCTAGACTTGGCTGGAGGCGGTCGGAGCGGCCCTTTAGACACAAAGACACATAACTCACCTTCTGGTAGGCAATGATGAGGGACAGCAGTGAGATGGTCTTTCCTGTCCCTGATGGCATCTCCAGAACTCCATGGCCCTAGAGATAATCAAGAGCATTGAGACAACAACACACCTTTATTTACCACACACACACTGTGTCACTCACACACACACACGCGCACACACACACACACACACACTTCAAGTGATACCTTGGCATCCAGTGTCCTCTTGAGCTCCAGCATATAGGAGTACTGCTCAGGGTAAATGTAGTCATAAGGGAAATACACCAACAGACCCTCGATGTTTATCCTGCAATATAAAGTGACGTTATACTTTCTATGTTGATTCTCTATGTACCGGTTTACAGTTACGGGTGTAAAACTATAGGGGCAACGTTTTGCTTCAAATGGGTAAAAGTGGCTAGTGTGCAAACATTGAGCTAGATCACGTTAGCTAAGGCTACAACCATACAATCTCACTAGATTCATTTTTTCTGTCGGGGAGCGGGATTCACTTACTTCATTCTTGTGTGCGCTGTGACAGCTGCTTCTCTTAGTCAGTCACTTTCAATAACTTAAAATAATCACAGCCACAGGATAACTTTGCTGTACAGTGTACTGTACACACTGCTAGCTAACGTTACAATTCCGCATGCATCAAACACACTGACTGAGCCTAGTCGGTAGCCGTACACATTTCCGGCCAGCTGTTTTCAGAATAAAAGCAGCAACCTTTCAAAGGCATCTTGTATTTCTGTAAACAGTTAGTATAGGTTATCTGCCTTTTCCATGCTGAATTGAAATGGAAACCTTTATTACATTTATAATCAGGAATATTCTTGTCCATACAGTAAATATAAATAGAGGTATATTCACACGGGTACAGCCAGGTATTGTTGTATAAGACATATGGATACATTCTAGAAGAGTTTGATTTATACATGGAAAATAAGCTTTGTGAAATCAGAATGTTTGTTTTATAGGTCAGGCGTTTTACTCTCTACATTGTGTACATTACAGATGAAAACGTTTACAGTCCAAGATACATGAAATACATTTAAAAACTCATATTCACCACTTGTCTGGTGTTAGTCCTTGTATCAAGACATCAGTCAGTCAACTGGAGAATTAAAACATGCTCTATGGAGCTACTCATTTGTTTACATTTGTATGATCCAATTTGTATTTTGTGGATGTAAAGGTTTGTTTATGTTGATCTATGTTCGATCTATCATCGAAAAGGAAAGGACTGATCATCTTTAGAGAAATCTTTAATAGGGTGCAAACAAATCACTAACGTTCTCAACACATCAGCGTCTTCTTCAGAGTGCCTAAAGATGATCCGTGGCTCCAGTAGCTTACTTTCTGATGACTATATGGTCCGTATCTGAGTAGCACAGATCCACATCTGGACAGGTTTATGTGAACTCTAGATCTGAAGTTAGATCTATATTTCAATTGACAGTGGTTTTTTTAAGGATGTTCCAAATGGTGCATTTTCCATCTCTACAGATCAAGCTCTTCACTATACTTCAGTATTGTTAGTTTAGTTAGTAGTTAGTTTAGTTAGTATTGTATTTTGTGGTTGGAGCCTTTGTGTGTGTTTTTTGTGAGATTTTGAAGATGTTGAGAATGTGCTTAGGCTAAGGTGTTTATGTTTTTATTGTTTTTTTTGTTACTGTAATGTAATGTACTGTAATGTTGTAGGTTGTGTGTTAGGACCCCAGGAAGAATAGTCTTTCACCCATGGGTGTAGACTAATGGGGATCCATAAATAAACAAACAAACACTGATAGTAAAAGAAAAAAACAATCACAGACTGGGGCTTTAAGCTAGACTCAAAAGCATACAAAGTAATTGTTTTCCTTGGAATTAGTCTTGTACAGTAGGATGCCATTATCATAGTAAAGACTCATTGTTCCTCATCAAGTGCATTTTCTTCTTATTTTCTTTTCTAGCTCGCCTGTCCATCAACTCAGTGGAGGCAAAACATGGCTGTGTGTGTGTGTGTGTGTGTGTGTGTGTGTGTGTGTGTGTGTGTGTGTGTGTGTGTGTGTGTGTGTGTGTGTGTGTGTGTGTGTGTGTGTGTGTGTGTGTGTGTGTGTGTGTGTGTGTGTGTGTGTGTGTGTGTGTGTGTGTGTGTGTGTGTGTGTGTGTGTGTGAGAGAGAGTAGTCAGTGGTATGCAGTGGTTTATATAAGAGATGTTCCTCATGACTCACGTGTATTAGCCCAGTAGATCGATGCAACATTTTAGGGAATCGTGCACTTTACGATAAAAGCATGAAATTTGGCACACTGTTCGAAGATTTGTAGCTATAGGGCCATCGCAGATTTGTAACCATGGCAACCTCCCCACAAACACAGTCAAGACACACTACCTGCCATACCATGTTCAACACCATAATGATGACCCCCCCCCCCTCTCTCTCTCTCTCCCTCTCTCTCTCTCCCTCTCTTTCTCTCTCTCTCTCTCTCACTCATGACCTGGTCGCGCCCGCCCCCCATTGGGACAATGTGCAATTAATTTTTAATTTGTATACTGTAATCTTATATAGCAATTTGATTTTATTTGACTTAACACTGTGCAATAGTGCTCACCATTTATTTATTTAATTCATTGGAACTTTTTACTTCAGCGCTGACCTTCATTCTTTGTTTGTTGTATTGGTTGTCCTTTTTTATTGCTCTCTTTGTCCGTCAACTGACTGAGCTGCTACTGGATACCTGCATTTCCCCAAGGGGATTAATAAAGTATCTATCTATCTAACATAGTGTAGATACACATCCCACAAACACATACTGTAGTCAAGACCCACTACCTGCCAGTCAATACACATAGTATAGACACACATAGTCAAGACCCACTACCTGCCAGTCAATACACATAGTATAGACACACATAGTCAAGACACACACCTGCCAGTCATTACACATAGTATAGAATTATAGATAGTAGATACACATCCCATAAACACATAGTCAAGACCCACTACCTGCCAGTCAATACACATAGTAGAGACACAGTCAAGACACACTACCTGCCAGTCACTACACACAGTATATACACACATCCCACAAATGGAACAACCAGAACACACTCCCCACATTTACTCTTGTTTTAACTTTTGTTTATGTCTCTGATAATTGCTTTCATTAAATATGCTGTTATGCTAAAGAGTTCCCTGCCTCTGTACTGCCTTACTAGTTCCACTTTGGTGATATAACACATGGCATTTAATTGGAAATCTATAATACTACTACTACTACTACTACTACTACTACTACTACTACTACTACTACTACTACTACTACTACTACTACTACTACTACTAATAAAATAAACATGTCTTTAAGGTTCTGCATTGTACTCTGGCATGTCAGTTTGAAAACATGCATACTGAATGCAATATTAAATATGGTAGTTGATGGTTTTAGTATAATTTAGTTCCCTCAATGCCAGATATATGTAGTTGGGTAGTTGTTAGCAGGTTGTAAATATTACCACTGGATTCCTCATCCTTGTAGATGTAGGATTAGCCTCCAGAATCAAGATCCTAGGTCGTCTAGAACCCGAGTTACTGGTAAAACAACAGCAGATGGTGGCGATTTTGAAAAATGCCATGGTTACCAGGAGACAATTCTGTGATTTGTCTGCAAAAATCTTTCTTAGTCCATAGTTTGTGTGTGCGTGCGTGTGTGTGCGTGTGTGTGTGAGAGAGAGAGAGAGAGTGCCACAAATGCATTTTTTAGGACCATATTTATTTATACATGTACAGTGAAATATACAATATATAACAATTGAAGTATAGGCTACTGTGATCATGTAAAAATTTGTCAGGATTAGGAAGTTCAACGGTGAGTCACACCATGAAAAGAAAATCAGTGTTTTTAAGAAGAACAATATTTTCTTAAATCTAAGAAGCAGCACTTTTCTTATAGCATTTCATTTGCAAACAAATGAAAACTTCCCCCACCCACCCATCCCTGGTCATAGGAGACCTACTACTACTCAATGATGCAGTTCTCAAAAGCAACACTAGATGGAAGCAAAGGACAACCCTTCCTTGCATCTTTACCTTTTACAGCAAGACAGTCAAATTCAGTTGCATCATACAAAACTTATAGAGATTCTTCTTGCTTTCAAATTAATATCGGTTGGAGAGAAAGGATAATCATTGGAAGCTTTTAAGCGCTGAAATTCTATTGTGAGACAACCAAAATAAGTTGGGGCAGGCCTGCCGCCTGACCTTCCAAAGTATACAATGTAGAACTGGCCTACTTTATGTTTGCATTTGAACACCGAGTGTTTTGTATTGTTTATTCTAATCACAGAAAAGCAAAATTTTCTCAACAGTCATTACACGTCATCTTGAACAACCCGACACTTTCTGAAATATTATCCAATGTCCAGCTGAGACCATAGTAGCGTAAAGGTCTGAGCCGACTGTGATAAGGACAGGCAGTCCTGCAGTGCCTGTACATTAGATCACAGGTGGTAACTTATCTCCTGTTCCCAGGTCCGACTCCAGTCTATATATAGCTATTCAGCAGACAGATCGTTGTCCATTAACGAGTCCGTTTCAGAGTTATTCCAGAGTGGCAATGCATGGCATTCCTCCCCCTAAACCACGGTGTCATGTAAACACTGACACATATCCATAGTACCAATCTAGGCACCTTCTCTCCATAATATCCACACACCTCTCGCTTTGTGAAGTCATTTAGAGCGTTCTCTCTTATAATGACGACATCTTCTCCATCGTTCTTCCATCCCTCCTGTTGTAGTCCTTAGAACAGTTCCCTCACAAGAGTTGCAAAGCTGCACATAAACCGTGTGTATAAAATGTACTGTATGACAACAGTGACCTCTCGTTATCCTTCACAGTTCGCAGCGGTTGTCCCCCGTTTTGTAGCGGTCCATGATGCCCAGGACGTCCTCCAGGATGGAGGGGCCCAGGTCCAGGTTCAAACCCGCCATGGAGTCCGAGCGGGACACGGCGGAGGGGGACGACGGGACCGCGAGGCCCGCGGGGCGGGCGGGGCCGCAGGGCGACTCGCTCCGGTCGCTCCCCAGGTCCTCGTTGCTGAGCCCGGCGTCGGAGTCCAGGCTGAGGCCCCGCCGGGGGTCCACGGGCCCGCAGCTCTCCGACATGGAGTCCTCGGAGGACACCTCGGAGAAGGAGCCGGAGGAGGGGACGAGGATGGCGAGGGCGTACGAGATGTCCCGGCAGGGGTCGGAGGTCAGGCGGTCCACCGTGCCGTTCTCGCAGAGGGAGAAGGAGCGATGCGACGGGGCCTGCTGCTGCTGCTGGCCGTAGCCGCCGGTGTGATCGCAGTCGCTCTGGGTGTAGTTCAGCGTGTGGTGGTTCTGGCTGAGCCGGTGCTGCGTCTGCCCGCTGTAGCCCTGCGGCTGGTGGTTCTGCAGGGAGGACGGCGGGGACGGGTCGTCCAGGTGGAGGCGCGGCGGCTTGGGCGGAGCCTGCTCGTGGGCGATGAAGACGGGCATGGACACGGTGGTCTTGAGCAGCCCCGTGGAGGAGCCGTGGTAGAGGTGGCCGTTGTAGGCGTAGGGGTTCTGATTGGCCGACTCGTCCAGGTTTCTCTCCATGCTGACTGAGCGCCTGAGCGGCAGCATGTCCATCTTGCCCTGGAGGAAGTCCACGTCTCCGAACATGTCCCCCTCCCCCTCGGGCCCCACGTGGGCGCTGTGGCGCACATCCCCCAGTGGGGGGCTGATCATGTCCCCCGACAGGACGTCGCGGAGCCTCTGCCTCTTGCCCCTCTTGGGGGCTCTAGTCTTTAGGTACATGGGCGTCTTCGCCGGCATCTTGTTTCCCAGAATTCACTGTGTGAGGTGATTTCAGTCTCTCCGTGGGGGGGGGGGGGGGGTATGAGTGTGGCCCTTAGAAGGAAGGCCCCCTTCTCATGGGGTTAGACAGGTACCACCGTGGTTCAGATAGTAGATCTCGTCAAGAGTGATAACAGGGATGTAGTAGTAGCTCTCTCTCTCTCTCTCTATAGTTTGTTTGTCTCTTATCCAAACGCGGTGGAAGTGGTTAAGGAAGCGCGCTCACTCGGCGAGAAACTCTCCTTTCTCTTTTCCCTCTCTTTCTGTCAAGGCTGAGTATCTCCGGTCTGTTTTCCACACTCCTCCAAGTCGAAGTCCCAAGTATTTAGGTGGATCCGTTGCTCCCTCTGGTGAAGAACAGCCCTGGAGTCGTGCCTCAACCTCACACTGTCATGTGACCGTGGGGGAGAGGAGAAAGGCCCTGACCCCGGATCAGCTCTCCCTCCCTCTCTCTCTCTCTCTCTCTCTCTCACAGAGACAGCAGGCCAATCGAACACCGCTCTCCCCGTTCGAACACACACCCTTCTGTCTCTCCCTCCGCTCTAGTCCTCCGGAAGACGATGAAGAGGATGATGAAGAAGGAGGAGAAGGAGAAGAATACGCTCCGGCCGCCTCGCTGTCTGTTGATCCTCGTCCGTAGCTCGGAAACCTCCGGAATGTGACGACGAAACTCTAGAGAGATCTGTCAAGAAACACATAGAGAGAGAGAGAGAGAGAGAGAGAGAGTTAGATGGGAGTCAGAGGGAGGGAGGGCAAAGAGAGGGGGGGGGGGACGAAGAGAGAGAAAGGGAGAGAGTGGGTGGGACAAGAAACATTAAAAAAGAGGAAGAGAGGGAATGAGGGGAGATACAGGGGGTGAGAGGGGGGAGGAGGGAACGAGGGGGAGGGGGAGAACGGGGGTGGGGGGGGAGATGCAGAATGATTTACAGTGTCTTTTCAGGGAGCCAAAGGACAGTAGTATGAGAGGAAACACTCTCAAGAATCTCAAGTGTTTGCCAAAGAGGAGACTGCCCGCCTCGAAATTGCCCCAAAAATGTGTGTGTGTGTGTGTGTGTGTGTGCACCCGCACTGATTTGAGGTGTCTGGTTTGAGTGTGTAGTCCAGGGTACTCTTACAGTGAGTCACACAGTGAGTCCCACGTCCGGAAGAATTGGTCATGCATTCCTAAAGACCACTCCGCTTTGTGGAAACACAAGTCACGCTTGGAAAACCGTTGGTTTTAAGGGCTTTGTTTGTGAGTCTCCCCTGTCCTTGGCGTGTGCGGTGGCCTGTTATCAGTGAGACTTTCTGAAGTCTCTCCTTCCTGAAACGAGCAGAGTGGATTATGGGACAGGAGTAATCTGTCCACATAGGCCCTGTGATCTTGTGAGTCCTACAGCATGCTATGGTATATACTGTATATATATGTGAATGTTTTTAAACAGGCATACATATTCTATACGTCAATCTGAACTTCTTTACTAAATCATCTGGCCATATACCATGTCTGATCTCAGGACAGAAAGTATGTTTTATTTTGATGACAGAAAGTGATTCCGCCAGACTATCTGCCATTGTTTAAGCATAAGGGATGCCTTACTGGCTGGAGCATTACAAATGTATGATTATTGACTATGGTCTATGGTCTCTGGCAGTGGTACTCAACCTTTTTTTGTCTCAAAAGACCCCAAAGACACCCAGCCTTTTAACTCTAATTTGACTGTTCTGCTTCTATACGCCCCTTTGTAATTTTATTTGGTTGTTTGATGTGTGTTTTAATTATTTCCCTTAACTCTGTCTCTTTTCAATTTTTTCTTGTCCCCTTTCTCTGTTACCCTTCTGCCTGGTTAAATAACCAAACGAAATAATTAAAATGTACACACATTAAAGGAACATGCCAACATGATAGGACATTAGCATACTGTCTTCTCCAGAGTCAGACAAGAAGATAGATACCAATTTCCTCTCTGCATATTCAGTAGAAAGCTATCCGGCTGCAAGCTAGCATAGCTCAGCACAAATTAAAGAAAGCGGATATGGACCAGCTAGCCTAGCTGTTGAACAAAAACACCTCTCCCGGAGTTTTAAGCCAACTGTTCACAAATTTTCTGGGGAGCCCCTGGGACCCCATATTGAGTACCAGTGGTCTATTCGATTAGATTACATTACATTATATTAGATTAAAATGTATTGTCATCATACAGCACAAGTACAGTACAACGAAAATAAGTTTGGCATCCAACCAGAGTGCAAATGTAGCAGTAAAGTGTAACAGCAATGTACATGTGGTTAAACTGGGTACAAAATATACATATTAGTACTACAGAGTGTAGTGCTAATCAGATGCATGTACAGAGTTGTATTATATAAATAGAGACAGTATGACTACTACTGGCCAGCAGTGTAACAAGTAAGAGTAGGATATGTACAGATATAGATATAGTAAAGGACTATGTGCAGGTAAGTAGCTATTATGTGGTGGGAATAATGATGATGGCTATCTGTTCTGCAATTAAATTCAAATTACTTTATGTTCCATGAGTAACTCCAGCTTATGATTAAAAGCCTCATTTGTAAGACATTTCCTAAAAAACATAAAAAGGATTGCGGATTCTGAGCGATGTCATCAAAACTGTCAGCACTGATGTTTAAATCGGGAGGCAAGTCACCATTTCCTGGTCTGGTCTCACGTGTCATTCATACAAGTAGCAGTTTTTACATGTTATATGTTAATTCTCTTCACCACAGAAGGATCTAAAAGTGTGACTTTTAACATAAGAGACACCTTTGAAGTCGCTGTGTAAAGGTGAACGAGGAGGGGAAGGGAGCAGATGGCCGTGGAAGACGAGGAGACAGAGGAGCAGAGGGATCACTTGGGTATCTGATGAATGGTTGTCTTAAAGGCCCAATCAGTGATCCAAATGTCGACAAATGGGGAGCCCCCACCACCACTAAAATGAATGTTTTTATTCTCTCTAGTATATTAACTCAGCTAATATTAATATGAGGACTAACAGTGGATGTTTGTTTGTAATTGTATTTGGTGTATTTTGTCTCTGTAAACGGTTTGTTCAAAAAGCTCAAGAAAGTAGCGTATATGGATACCCCACATTAGTAGTAAGTAACACAAGTAAACTAGTGGCCCAGGTGTCAGGCTCCTCATTCACTTCCATTCATTTTGTGGACCATGTGTAAATATCATAGTTCTGAAGTATAAACAATCTACTGCTGTGAAGATTTCAATAAAGCAGACAATTCTGAGTCAACGGTAAGTGTTTGTTTTGGCATTTGATGTGTGTTTACAGATTTGTTCCAGTTGAAATATTAAAGCAGATCCGATCAATTTGTTGTAGTAGGTGTGAGTGTACTGTGTATCTTTACCCTGCATGGAATGTTCAGGGAGTTGTTACCAGGGTTACGTACTGCCTTGCTGGAAGAAAGATTGTAAACATTCTATGAAAAGTTCACAGTTGGTCAAACTACACCTCAAGTGGGAAATAGTTCCTTTACTGGTGATTTGAAAATAGCAATATTAGTTTAAAAAAAAAACAAGTACCTTTGACTCAGGAAAATATATTACACAGAATAATATTGCTCTATTGTTTGTTTATAATTCAGTATTATAGTTTATAACTATTATATTTAGACTTGGTCCTCAAAATGAATGTAAGTGAATCCGGAGCCTGACACCTGGGATGAATAGTGGCGTTTACAGCGGACGCCTTACTAGTAGATGACCTTAGATATAGGTAAGACTGCTGATAAGTTATACTAAAGCGAAGTATCCCTTTAAAGCCCCTATCAGATAAAGCAGCATACAGTAGCCTGCTCTATGGGGAACTCTCGGATGATCATCACGTCATAAAAACAACCAACTTCAATAGATAACGTTCTCAGATAAAGACATGTTTAACATTGTTCTTATCTGTCTCTACGACGTTAACGAGTCATTGATGATGACAGAGCGGAGACAAAAGCTCAGCGCTGGCTGGGTACTGGTCTCCTCCCGGCAGGGGGGCGAGGGGGAGTGATAGACGAGGCTCCAGCACGACTGACGATCAATCACATGGTAACACTGCAGACAATTTACATCTGCTGTAACGACCAGAGGTGGCGCGCACGCAGACACACACACTCAACTAATTCATGATATGATGTGAGGGGTTGTGCAACATGTTGTTCTTATTGTATTTTACTTGTAAGTTCTTCCCTGCTCCATAGCCTATGTTTTCCATTACCTAATCAATATATCTGGACCCTAATGTAAATAGCTGGAAACTGGTCATTTAATCAATTAGAGATCACCAAGCCTACACACACACATGTTCCTGTGATAGGTGTGGATTGGAATAATACTGGTATAATGATTAACATAACAGAAATGTAGGCTGCGTCCAACAATGTTTGTCTTTTATCCACATTTCATCCTTCAAAAGGTGGAATTTAGAAAATTGCTGATGATGCAGTTAGCAATTATGTAAGCCTGCAGTGCACCCACATCTGTTTCTGGTCAGTAGGCCTATGGTCTGTGTCAGTTTTACGTCACAGCCAGGTAGAAGCCTGCTAGGAGACTGTATCACAAACAGTACTGTATTTGCAAATCTGGTATGTCATAAATGTATAGATGTAGCAGTACTGTCTATCTGTATGTCGTGTATGTTATGATGAGTTGAAAATGGGGGACCCTGATGTAAACAAGACGAAAGTCTTTCTCTGGTCTGCATCCCCTTAACAATTGTATGTATTGAGCTGTACTGTACTGTTTGATTGATTGATTGAAAAGTTTATTAACAGATTGCAGAATGGGTACAGTACAGTACAGCTCAATACATACAATTGTTAAGAGGATGCAGACCTGAGAAAGACTTTCGTCTTGTTTCCATCAGGGTCCATCATTTTCAATTCATCATATGACACACACGACATACAGATAGACAGTACTGCTACATCTATACATTTATGACATACCAGATTTTCAAATACAGTACTGTTTGTGATACTAAAAAGTACCCATTCTGCAATCTGTTAATAAAATTTTCAATCAATCAATGGCAGGGTGACTGTATGGGCGCCATCGCGACTTGGACCCCTGGACCCTCTGACCTTTGATCTTGGTGGCGAGACACGCGCGGCACGCAGCCGCCACTTTCACTGCTTTCACCGCCGCCTCTGCGTCGTGCGTAATTGCGCACAACGGGCGGTTGTTGACAAAGACCGTTTGCTTGTCTGCGTGATCCTTCAGTTTTTACTATTACTAGGGCTGTTTTATAAGTCGCCAACGCCCAAATGAGCCTGTGTGATGGTTACTTTATATTGCACTTGAGCACATAATAAAACCTGTATGGAACACGCGCCCTCGAGAATCAAACACGCGACTGCTGCTGGTGGACGAAGAGGCGCAGGAGAGCTCGCCTGTCAGACATCTCACTCGGGGTGTGAAACTAACATTAATCAGCGGTGGTCTGAAGAAGAAACGGATTTTCTGAAATCAAATTGTGAAGAAGAAAAACAGATCCCTGTTTATATAGAGACGATCGCCGTCTGTCTGTCTCTCTCTCTCTCCCAATTAAATTAAATTAAAAAGGGGCTTTCTTTAACGACATGGGACACATTATGTTTACATTGCCAAAGCCAGCGTTAAAAAAAACAATCTAAACGTATCAAACTTTCAAAGCACTTATCGAAACGTTCTCTCTCACCCCCCCCCCCCCCCCTCGGTCCTTGTGTAATAGCTGGGCTCTGAGGTCATCATCCCCGAGACTCCCCGTTAACCGATTGGTACCAGTGTGGAACATATCTATCTAATCCACCCAGACAGACAGACACTGACACAGCTCGGCTATTTTAGAGGAGATTAATTTCCAAGAGAGCAGCTATGTTGGTGGCAGGAGTCAGGACACTATATGAAGTCTGTCCACAGAGACTGCTGTTGGGACAAACCCTGAGGGACTGAGGGACAAAACCTGAAAAACATTTTCAACGTTGACTCCAATAAAGTTTTCTATAGACAATCAGTTGCATCTTAGGTTTGTATGTTGCGCACAGCAACACGCTGACTCAGTGCGTCTCTGTAACGGGACGTAATATATCACAACGCTACTTGTAATCCTAGACACTTTAATAAAACCCATCACACCCCAGATCGTGTAGAAGGCTACATTGCATATTAAATCCATCATCATAACACAGATCGTGTTGTTGTAGGCTGTATAATATTGTATCTGACTGTACCGTCTGCCGTATAGACGTGCCCATTTACGCACATTGCGCACTTAAAATCACTGCTGTCAAGCGCGCTTAATTGTATTGGCAAGCAAAATGTTTGGCCTTTTCCCCTCTTTTTGTCAGTGGAATAATGGAAAACAATAGGTCTATTCAACAGGTAGCCCTGCCTGTGTCCGTGCGTCTGTTACTGACCGCTGACCAGATGGACGCCCATTGAAAGTGTCACAACATGATTTCAAAAGTAGCCCACCATGCCTACAACAACAAATGCTGCCAATGTATATACTTGCCTATTTCGTCGTTTATTATTCCAGCACGGAAAGAATCCCCGTAGTGTTGTGTTGAAAGTAAACGCCGTGTTGTCCACCGTTATTAGACGTCAGCTTGCCCCGTTCGTCCTCGGAGCTGCAGGTAAACCTCTTAACTGTCTGTTCCTGCTGCAGGTTTCTGGAGCCGCCGGGCAGCGCGCAGGAGAGGGGGCCCGGAGGGAGGGGCGCGCTCCGCTCCTGGAGGAAGAAAGTGAAAGGGGATCGGCTTGGGGCGCGTGGTTTATGATGGGCGCGCGCAACGTTTCAAGTTTTCAAATGTTCAAAGTTTTGTTTTTTACTAAAACACAATGACTCTATATACAACCAATAGTATTGAAACAATAAAGTACAAATGCAAGCTTTTTAAAATGCAAAAATGCAAGAATGAGGTAGGGATGTCTGCAAATGTTTTTGTAATAAATATATACAAGAATTGTGGACTATATATAGAGACACAAATGTTCTAGAATGTTCGGTTATGACATCATACGGTGACATCACCAATGTTCCAGAATGTTCGATCATGACATGTGACATCACAAATGTTCTAGAACGTGCGGTCATGACATCATACCAATGTTCCAGAACGTTCGATCATGACATCATACTGTGCCATCACAAATGTTCTAGAACGTTCGGTCATGACATCATACTGTGACATCACAAATGTTCTAGAATGTGCTATTATGACAAATAAGACTGTTCAATGACTTTATCTAAATCCAATCAATATTCCTAATGCCGGTTCAATGTAAGGTTATAAAAATAAACATATAAACATTCATATAATACAATAACCTAAATATAGCTTTGGCTCCTACACATATGGTGTAGTGTTGAAAGTGTTTAAAGTGTCTAAAGTGAATGTTAAGTTGAGTGTTTAAGGTGAGTGTGTGCATGTGGATGTGTGTGCAATGTATGTAGATGGGGGGGGGGGGGGGGGGTAGTGTTACATAGAGTCATTGATGGGCAACGAAGGGCGTTTTGCATCTTGCTTCAGTTTGAAACAAAATAATAAGAATACAGAAATCTCATGTCATACGCCAAGGCTAATACTGACACGTAGAAACAAACGTTATTTACCTTATTGTCAAAGATAAAAATAAATAAATGCAAGATATAATAAGAAATATATACAATATATTTCTATATTCAGAAATACACGTCACAGTCTATAGCCTTGACGTATAAAACTGACTAGTCATGGTTTCTCTCGCGTGAATAGGCCACCTGGCTGTCTGCTCCATCAAGCCAATTAGAGTCATTTGAGTTGATCTCGTGTGACAGAAGGTGTGGAGGTGATGAAGCCACTGTTCTTTGATTAGCAGCAGGCAGCCTATGTTGGGCTAACAGATCACCAACCATGAGGAAATAAACCAACCCTATTATGTTGATGCACAACGGTCTGAATTGGACATTTTCGAATATATATTTCATAGACATTTGCATACATACATTTGCTAGATTAAAGAAGTCATTTATTCATAATGCTAAGGATAATCGCTCGGCGAAACCCGCTCCCGCTGCCAAAAGAAAGTCTAACACGCCTATAAATACGTATACTATGGAATTACACACTACAAATGGATTACATGGTCCACAATGGCCCCCAAACGGCACAGCCAACTTCAACAGATGAAGCCACTGCAGTTATCTATGTCAGTCTACACCATGTTCTCATTTCCCCTACAGCGGTACAACGCTGATTAGCCGGGAATATGCTCTTGACATTTACGTGGGCCTAAAATTACCCCGTGTTGGCTGAGCGGAGGCCCTCGCTGAACCACAAACATGATCAGCCTCTCAGGGGTGACTGCAGCAGGCAGGCAGGGGGGGGTGTATAAACTCAGGGGTGACTGCAACAGGCAGGCAGGGGGGGTGTATAAACTCAGGGGTGACTGCAACAGGCAGGCGGGGGGGGGGGGGGTGTATAAACTCAGGGGTGACTGCAACAGGCAGGCGGGGGGGGGGGGGGGTGTATAAACTCAGGGGTGACTGCAGCAGGCGGGGGGGGGGGGGGGTGTATAAACTCAGGGGTGACTGCAGCAGGCGGGGGGGGGGGGGGTGTATAAACTCAGGGGTGACTGCAGCAGGCGGGGGGGGGGGGGGGGTGTATAAACTCAGGGGTGACTGCAGCAGGCGGGGGGGGGGGGGGGGTATAAACTCAGGGGTGACTGCAGCAGGCGGGGGGGGGGGGGGGGGTGTATAAACTCAGGGGTGACTGCAACAGGCAGGCGGGGGGGGGGGTGTATAAACTCAGGGGTGACTGCAGCAGGCGGGGGGGGGGGGGGGTGTATAAACTCAGGGGTGACTGCAGCAGGCGGGGGGGGGGGGGTGTATAAACTCAGGGGTGACTGCAGCAGGCGGGGGGGGGGGTGTATAAACTCAGGGGTGACTGCAGCCAGGGGCGTAGCTGGGGGGGGGGGTAGTTTAGGATGATTCCAATGGCCCAGCACTGGGGGGGGCCCAACATTTTTTTTTTTTTTTTTTTACTAGACATCACTCAGGTGTATTATTGATGCTCTCATTGATACTATGTTTGTTTCTGAAGTGTGTGTGTGTGTGTGTGTGTGTGTGTGTGTGTGTGTGTGTGTGTGTGTGTGTGTGTGTGTGTGTGTGTGTGTGTGTGTGTGATATATAGAGAGAGAGGGGGGGCTTTGGTAGACTATTGCATTGGTCCATTCATTGAAGATGAACGCAATGCGACATCCTTTACTAGGCTCACCCACCAACAGTGCAGGTGCTGAACTGCTGATCCGAATGTATAGGTAAAAACCATATTATGCGTTTTCATCAATAAAAAAATTCGCGCGCTCGCATTCACTGGGGGCCTACAAATACATTCTTTCATGGGGCCCAGAATCTGGAGCTACACCCCTGACTGCAGCAGGCAGGCGGGGTGTATAAACTCAGGGGTGACTGCAACAGGCAGGCGGGGGTTAATTATTGTGTATAATTAATTACACTTATGTAATGAGGAATTACTGAACGAGGGAAAGTGCAAACGTTCGCTCTTCACATGAGTGGGACTGCAGACGCATCACGTGTGCGGTCCTTGTGGGACGCATTGAGGCAAATTGAAAACATTTGTTAATGGCTGTGAGGCGGGTTTTTATTTCAGCCGAATTGGCTTCACGTTATAAAATGCATGGGAGCGAAACAGACCCCAAACCAGTTTAGGTTTTCATTTCGCTTTTATGGTCTTGTGTGGTTTAAATGGACATAAAAGCTGAAAGCTAAGCAGTCCCCATGGGATTTCTTAAATCCAAGTCCAAAATACATGCATGCACGTGTACTCGGAAACACACATACTTATACACACATGCACGCACGCACAAACACACACACTCTCTCTTTTAAAGTGATTGAAGTGGTGATGATCTTCTCTCAAAGATGTGGTTATATCACACAGCAAACATGCAGACTCACACGAGTCGACTATATCTCCCTCTCCCTCTCTCTCTCGCTCTCTCTCAGTAATTTATGATGTATTCATGAGTACAGCATGGGGCAATAGGATACACTATTCTATCACTAGTTTTCTTTCTCTCTTTCAATCCCTCTTTCTGTCTCTCTCTGTGCCTTTCCCCCCTCTCTCCCTGTCTCTCTCTCTCTGTCACTCTATCTCTCTCTGTCACTCTATCTCTCTCAGGCTGAGGTTACACCTTTCGTATCATCTTCGTATTGTTTTCTTATACGCATCGCCGCGTATCGCCGCGACGTCATGCGCCTCGAGTCACACTTTCGTTTTTTTTTCGTTTTTGTCAGCCAAGCACACTGATGTAGTACACTGCCAAAGCAGTAGGTGGCAGTAGGTGGCAAACATGAAGGCAATTTCAACCAATCAGAACGAATGTGCCAATACACTTCCTGGAAGCTCCAGCAGAATGTCAATAAGGCAGGCGCCTATGCCGCGCCACCATCTTGCTCAATGCAGCAATTCTTTTTTCAGCAAAGCCTAATAAAAGTGCAATAAACAAAACGGATACATTCACTGTGTGTTCTGCCTGTCATTTGTTGATGAAACAAAACTAACATCAACACAAGTGACCACCAAGAGCGGATAGTTTAGGCTAAAAAACGATCGGTAGCATTGTAGCATGTAGCTCACGCTACTTAGCCAGCATCAAAACTGATGATATCGCGAGCTATCAGTAGTTAGATAACATTAGAGACAACGCTGTGTGTATTAAACAAAGGTGAATAGATGACTGGGCCATTTTGTTTAATGCTTCTTAAGTTGAAAGAGGAACTCTGAGCTAACAGGGTCTGAATCCTGATAGCTCACGTTAGCCAGCTGCTCATGCCATCGGTAATGCTAGCAGAATGAATGGATGTAAACTTTATTTAACATATTGCATATGGGTACAATACAATACGGCTCAATACAAACAATTGTTAAGGGAATGCAGACTGTTGTAGCTTGGACTGGGGTCCTTATAACAATAACTTGACAACACATGGTAGCTGAAGCTATTTGGGACACGGAGCTCTGCTGTCACCGGAAGGGCACGCAGATGGTATCTACTGCGCATGGGCGTTTTCGCAACAACTGCTCCGTGCTGACTACACGCTGTATTCCTGGCGTTTTTTTTGCGTATCTCCAAACGCAAACACAATTTTGCGTTTCAGCCGTATCCACAAAAAAACGCCAAAAAACGCGTTTCTGTGTAGATAGGACATGATACGTCGTCAAAAACGTATAAAAAACGCCAGGAATACACTAGTCTAACCTCAGCCTCAGTCTGTCTGTCGTTCAATCCACATCTCTCTGTCTATTTCTGTTTGTCTGTCTGTCTGTCTGTCTCTCTCTCTCTCTATCTGTCTGTCGCTCAATCCACACCCTCTCTGTCTATTTCTCTCCCTCTCTCTCTCTCTCTCTCCCCCCCTCTCTCTCTCTCTCTCTCTCTCTCTCTCTCTCTCTCTCCCTCTCTCTCCCCCTCTCTCTCTCTCTCTATCTCTCCCCCCCCCCACACTCACCTCCACCCCCCTGCTTTGTGTGACTCTGCCAGGACTGGAGGACCATTGGTCTCCCGGGAGCTTAGCATGAGGCAATGCTGGGGGGCTGATGGAGGCTGGGGGGCCTAGTGGGGGTCTGTGTGTGTGTGTGTGTGTGTGTGTGTGTGTGTGTCTGTGTGTGTGTGTGTGTGTGTGTGTGTGTGTGTGTGTGTGTGTGTGTGTGTGTGTGAGAGAGAGGGGGGGGGTATGTATCTGTGTGTGTGTGTGTGTGGTTGTGTGGTTGTGTGTGAGAGAGAGAGGGGGGGTATGTACTACTATCTGTGTGTGTGTTTGTGTGTGGTTGTGAGGGAGAGAGAGAGAGAGAGAGAGAGAGAGAGAGAGAGCGAGGGAGGGGGGGGTGTACTATATCTGTGTGTATTTGTTCGTATTCTCTAACAAAACCACATAAAAACCCCATGCTGTCTGTGGTGCAGAGGCCAGGAGCAACATGACTCTACTGACTGTATGTACAGTATGTACTGTATGTACATGTAATGACATAGTATGTGCCTGTTGTATGACGGGCCTTTTTGGGCGGCATGCAATTGTTGATTGGCGACAGTTTGCATAGCTTGCCTATATTACAACCTACTATGCTAATATGTCTTTACTACTATGCACTCAAGACTGTAGGCGAACAATCTTACTGACCTTTAGCTGCCAGAGTTGTACCCTTCCTGCAGACTTGTTTTACACAACTTGTAAGTCGCTTTGGATAGAATGTTCTATTATGACATCATACTGTGACATCACAACGGAACATGTTTGAGTTCCATTTTAATAATATAAATAATGTTTGGTAAGGCTGTCCCCGAAGCCTGTTTTTGGGAATCAAACTTCGTCAGGGTTCTTCGAACGGACGTTCAAACCTTTGTTTTTAATTAAAACAAATTTATGAAAAAGATTATTCTCATTTCTTTTTATAAATTTTTTTTTTTTTTCTTGTTTTTTATATCCTCAAACTAAATCCTCAATTTGAATAAAGTGATTCATCTGATTAAATAAGTATTTTTTCTTTTATTAAATCAACTTTCCAGCCCCCTGTCAACTGTCAAATGATGTCAACTGTCAACCTGAATTAACATTCAGTATTCAATATTGTCTGATTCAATATTAACATTCAGTATTCAAGTAGAACAGCTAGCTAGCCGTTGTGGACACTCACCTTTCCACAGCAAAACGGTAGGCAAGGCACCTTGGTTGTTGGTTGAGAAATGCAGGCTTCAATCTATGTTGTTTAGTCTATCTGTTCAGTCCTGTCTCAAGATGCACAAATTGTTGAATATATATAGAACACAAATGTTCTAGAATGTTCTATTATGACATGTCCTATTATGACATCATACTGTGACATCACAAATGTTCTAGAATGTTTGATTATGACACGATACTGTGACATCACAACGGTGGTGTAGTGGTTAACACTGTCGCCTCACAGCAAGAAGGTCCAGGGTTCGATTCCCGCTAGGGGACCAGGTTTCCATGATGCCAGGTACCCAGGTGGGGTATCTACCAGGCCTTTCTGTGTGGAGTTTGCATGTTCTCCCCGTGCTCGCAAGGGTTTCCCCCCAGATAAGATAAACCCAATGGAAAAACATGCACAACAACAGATCACTAACGCTGTGGCGTCCTTGACGAAGACGGACAGGAGCACTTGGATTGGTCCCCTGGCGCGGCTCACCTTGACGCCTGTCTGCTCCCGGCTGCCCTTGGGGGGGAAGGACGACGGGATGGGTTAATCGCAGAGACAAATCGCATCTGCGATCCTAAAGAGACAATGCATGCGTGTGTGTTCCGGTGTGTGTGCTAAACTAACCGCTGTGTGTACCACTAAAACATTGAGTGTCGTTGCATGCCGAATAAAGACCTCTGCAACAGGTCCTGCATTATTATTATAAAACATGTTTGAGTGCCATATGTTTGGTAAGGCTGTCCCCAAAGCCTGTTTTTGGGATTCAAACTTCGTCAGGGTTCTTCGAACGGACGTTCGAACCTTCGTTTTTTTCAAAGATAAAAGCATCACCTAAATGACTAAATGTACATATAAATGTATATGAACAGTTGTATGTATGTATGTATGTATGTATGTATACACAGCAGTGGCAGTGGCTCAGGAGGTAGAGTGGTTGTCTTGTCACAAACAGGTAATTTATGACAAATAGGGAGTCCACACGTGATAACAATTTAACAAAGAATGATTTATTTAAACCCATCTAACCACACAAAAACATAAGCACATGAACACTGGAATGTTTTGTATTAGAATCAGTGGTGAGTGCAGTGTGTGGATGAGTGAGTAGATATGCTGTGGTGTGTGTTTGGTGTAAGTATCCGTGTTACAATATGTTAAAGGATGCAGCTTGGGTGTTGGTACAACCTGTGCCTGGGAGTGGAGAAAGCAGACAGAGAGAGAATTAGAATGAGACACATATTGAGGTGCAGGCAGCTCTGCTCTGCACAGGTGAGTCTCATACAGTTAACGAGCCACCCACTCCACCATGCTTCCTGGTGAGTCAGACTCTCCATTTAGCAGGTAGAGTGGGGGTCGTCACACCCTCCCCCTAAAGAAAAGGGTTCTTCCCTATTAACAAATTACAGTTTTATATACAAGTGACTAACCAAACTAAATCAATACATAAACTCAAGTAACACAATATTTTGTCCCCTATATTCAAATCAAAATAAACATTGTTTTACCCTTCACCCATTCCCCTCACCATCCTGCCTCCGCTCTCAGCAACATAGGGCCCTAAGAAGCTATTTAAGAGTGCAGGAGACAGTAGGGATTGGGGAACAGATAGAGAGAGGCAAAACAAGGTATCCTCATGGGACCAACTTAGGGTATGCGGGACAATGCGTCCGCAATCACATTCTGAGACCCTTTAATGTGACGAATGTCCAAAGAATAGGGCTGTAAAAACAAAGCCCACCTCATCAACCTCTGGTTGGGATTTTGGAGGGACTTTAAAAAGGTCAAAGGATTATGATCCGTGTACGCCACCAGGGGAGTCACCCCTGACCCCAGATACACGTCAAAATGTTGGAGTGCCCAAATCAGTGATAACGCCTCCTTCTCGATAACTGAGTAGTTAAGTTGGTAGGTGTTAAATTTCCTCGAGAAGAAGGCCACCGATTTATCCACCCCATGCACATCCGCCTGCAGGAGGACTGCCCCTGCCCCCACGTTGGAGGCATCCACCTGTAATGAAAAGGAGTCATTTAAACGTGGAGCAGTTAACACAGGTTCAGAGCACAATAGGGCCTTCACATTTTCAAATGCCACTTGGCATCTGCCTGACCAGACATACTTGGAGTCCTTCCTCAACAAGTTAGTCAACGGCTCGACTACGGATGAGAAGTTGCGACAAAAACTCCGATAATAGTTCGAGTCATCCAAATCTGCCAAAATCACATCCAACCTCCCCAATGACTCTGAATTTTTCAACCGCCCCTGCAACACCACATCCGGGTTTACTCCTTCCTCAGGGCCGGCTACTGGAGAGGTGGACCTGTCCACTGTAGTGGTACAAAGAGAAACCTTCTCAGTCTCCCCATTATTCTCCCCATCATTCACCCCCCCTTCAGCACGGCCAGAGTAGTAGGGTTTTAAAAGGTTCACATGACACACCCTATTTGCCCTCCTGCCTTTGGCAATAACATAATTCAGGTCAGACACCCGTCGCACAACAGTGTAAGGGCCTGTGAACTTTGCCTGAAAGGGAGACGTTACTACCGGCTGTAAAAGCAAAACTTGATCGCCAGCCTTAAACTGCCTAAGCTCAGTGCGACGATCATAAAGGGACTTCATCTTTCCCTGAGACCTCCCCAACTTCTCCTTTGCACACTCAACAGACAAAAACAACCTGCGTCTGAAACCATTGACATAATCAACCAATTTCTGAGGGGGTTCTGTCATGTCCCAACTGTCTTTCAACACAGCCATGGGACCACGGACTTTGTGACCAAAAACCAGGTCATTAGGGCTAAACCCCGTGCTCTCCTGGACTACCTCCCTGGAGGCCAATAGAAGCCAGGGCAGGCCCTCCTCCCAGCCACCCCCTAACTCCACACAATAGGAGCGCAGCAACGACTTCAACGTCTGATGAAAACGCTCTAACGCTCCCTGAGACTGGGCATGATACGCTGACGCCTTGTTGTGCTTGATGTGCAGTTGCCGGAGAACTGCCGCAAACATGTGTGAGGTGAAATTGGAACCTTGATCACTCTGAATGACCCTGGGTACCCCGAACACAGAAATGAACTGCGTCAGCGCCTTAACAACAGACTTTGTCGTTATTGACCTAAGCGGAAACGCTGCCGGGTATCTGGTCACCTGACACATTACCGTAAGCAAATACAAATGTCCCTGTTTGGAACGCGGCAATGGCCCAACACAGTCAATAATCAAATGTTCAAATGGCTGATCAACAGCAGGAATAGGAGAGAGCGGGGCCGGTGTGATGGTCTGACTGGGCTTCCCAGTTAACTGACACATGTGACACATTTTGATATATGCGGCAATATCACGTTTTAAACGGGGCCAAAAACAGTGTCTCAGCGCACGGTCATACGTTTTCCTCACTCCCTGATGCCCTGCCACATTGTTATGACAGGTCTGCAACACCAATGGACGAAATTGGCATGGTACCACAAACTGAAAAATGGGGTCACCCACGAAAGCATCCCCATGCGGTATCCACTTCCGAAACAATAAACTGTCATGAAGACAGTATCCCTGCGCCGAGCTACCTACGTCTTCAAATGGTACGGCTTTCTCAAACAGCTCTCTTAAAGCTGGATCATTCACCTGTTCTGCAACCAAATCAGCCTTCGACATGGTCTGGAGTTGCTCAGGCAGAATCAAACCCACATGAACCGAATCAACACCTGTCGCCTGGGTAGCACCCGGTGTGTCACCCGCCGCTGTCATGGCACGTGTAACGGCACAGGCTGGATACACAATGACATCAGATGAAGTGTCTAACAAAGTTGGACTAGGTGACTTTTGGGTGACTACATTAGGGAGAGGCCCATCGGCCCACACTCGTACCCCGGCCAGATTGTTACCCAAAATGATGTCCACTCCATCAACAGGCAACTCAGCACGCACACCTATCTGCACATCACCATTCCCCAAACCTGAAACAAGAGAAATGTTATGCACAGGAACAGGGAACACAGACATCCCCATCCCTCGAATCAAGATAACATCCCCTGTGTCAGAATCAATTGAAAAAGGCAACACCGACTCACGCACAAACGAATCGATTGAGCCAGTGTCCCGCAGTATCTTGACCGGCAACCTAACGTCACTGCCCTGTAAAGACACAAAACCATCAGAAAGAAACGCACCATAGTCCTCCAGGCATGTCTGTCCTATGGTCTTAGCAGACGGTACCGATGGTGACACCATCCCATGGGTGAGGGAATTGGCCAGCAGAGCAGGTTTTACTTGTGCCTTAAACCCACCCCTCGAGCCAAGAAGTGGGCACTCATCCTTCCAATGTCCAGAACGTTTACAGTAGTTACATGTTTTGACAGACGCCGGTGGCTGTCTACACTGTGTGTCAGACGCAGGTGGCTGTCTATACCGTGTGTCAGATGCAGGTGGCTGTCTATACTGTGTGTCACCATCACCCCTCCTCTCTGATCCAAACTTTGGACGAGGAGAAAAAGTCTCTCTGCTATGAGCCTTTTCTATAGCTAAACCACCGAAGTTACCCTTGTGAATCAACACATACTCATCTGCCAATGCTGCAGCCTCCCCCGGCGTCACCGCACCCTGCTGTGTAATGTAAGTTGCCACATTTACAGGAACAGAGTTTTTAAACTGTTCTAACACCAGCAGATCAGAGAGGTGGTCAAAGGTATCGACACCAGACGCTACACCCCAACGGGTAAACTGGGTACTTAAATCCAGTGAAAATTCAAGATGAGACTGTTTGTCCCTCTTCTTCCACGTACGGAACCGCTGTCTGTACGCCTCAGGTATAAGTTCGTACACCTTAAGCACTGCCGATTTCACCCGCACATAAACAGTACAGTCCGAGGGACTCAATGCAGAGTACGCTTCCTGGGCTCTACCAGTGAGAACACACTGTAACATCATACAACTATCCTCACTACTCCAGTGCCTTGCATCTGCCAAACGTTCAAACAATGAAAAAAAAACATCAGGGTCCTTTTCATTAAACTGAGGAAGCAAACGCAGTTCACGTAAAACGTCAAATTTACCCCCGAGACGGATCCCCAGTACCATCAGTAACATCAGAACTGAGCCACTTTCCTTCCCCGACCAAATCTAGCTTTCTATTCTGCACCTGAGCTTGCACCTCTACTTTGGCAAGCTCAGTCTTTTGCTTAAGTTCCTCCAAAGCAAACTCTTGTCTGTGCTTACTATTCTGCTTAAGTTCTTCCAAAGCCAACTCTTGACGCTGCTGCAGTAACAGAAGTTCCTTCTGCTGCTCAAAACTGAGAAGCGGTACCCCAGCTGGCTTGAGAACACCTTTCTCCACCAACTCTGCCTTCAAACTGGCCTTGACCGCCACTTTTGACAGTCTAACAGGAATCTCAATCTCATACTTCTCAGCAATCGCTAACAACTGCTCCTTAGTACACTGATCAATCAGTTCCACTGATGGTGACTGCTCAAATTCCTCCACAACAGAGGCCATAATGTACCAGTGGCTACAAACAAACCAAACTTATGTCGGGACCATGAAGCGTGAACACCAATAATAAGACAGTCTGATCCAATGAACCTCCCCACCCTGACTAACTACAGGTCCTAACTAACTAACTAACTACCTCAAAACCTCAATCTTCGTGCCACTACTTGTAGGGGGTATCTATGCACTAGAACTCTCTGGGCAGAAAAAGTACCTGTTATACAGCCACTCCTCTGAGCCAGAGACGTGCTCCCGAGAGGACAAAAGCGCCTATGCCAGTGCCCGTCTCTGCCTACGTTTTTGCAGCCGCCTAAAAAAGAAAATACCAAGACAAGTCCCCCTATTGGAAACCTGCCCTCTTCGCCTACCCGGGGATTTTTGGTTCCCAAAACACACAGACTGTATTATTAAGGCATCAAACCCCAAAGCCACAACACAAGCAATAACAAACAAACAAACTAACCAAAACAAAACAATAAAACAAAATAACAAATCCCTACTACAAGAAATCTGCACAAACAAACTGCTACTCTCTCCCAAATCCTACACAACCAACACCCCCAAGAACAAATCACGTGCTAACTCCCCAACACTGGCATACAAATAATTAGGCTACAAACAAACACTAGCCAACAGGCTACAAATACTAGCTGCAAACCTTAGGTCACAGACACTAGCCCAATTAAGCAGCCTAATTACTTCCCAAAATAGCCCTCCTGTACTCAGACAGAGCCCAAACAAATCGTCCCCATAGGAACCTAAATACAAATGCCAGCCAAATACACAATACCAAATGCTAATCAAACTACAAATACCAAATGCTAGCATGAATCCAACCAAAATTCAACCACACTAGGCCAAATACAAACAAATGCACCAACTCCTACAAAAAAAGGCCCTACAAACGGACTGAGCCCCCAATTTGTCACAAACAGGTAATTTATGACAAATAGGGAGTCCACACGTGATAACAATTTAACAAAGAATGATTTATTTAAACCTATCTAACCACACAAAAACATAAGCACATGAACACTGGAATGTTTTGTATTAGAATCAGTGGTGAGTGCAGTGTGTGGATGAGTGAGTAGATATGCTGTGGTGTGTGTTTGGTGTAAGTATCCGTGTTACAATATGTTAAAGGATGCAGCTTGGGTGTTGGTACAACCTGTGCCTGGGAGTGGAGAAAGCAGACAGAGAGGGAATTAGAATGAGACACATATATTGAGGTGCAGGCAGCTCTGCTCTGCACAGGTGAGTCTCATACAGTTAACGAGCCACCCACTCCACCATGCTTCCTGGTGAGTCAGACTCTCCATTTAGCAGGTAGAGTGGGGGTCGTCACAGTCTGGTAATTGGAAGGTTCCCGGTTCGATTCCCACTCCTTTCCAAGCAGCGTGTCGAAGTGTCCTTGATAAAAAGCACTATATAAATGCACCATTTACTATTTACACAACAGCCCCTTCGGGACAATAAATTCAATCTCATCTTGTCTCAAAAAGAAGAAGACATTGATCAGAGACGCTATGCAGTACCTTAGACTGGAGAAGCTCAGATTCACTTTAAGGGGTTCTATTAAGAAATTCCATAAGACTTGGCAACCCTTCATTGATTACGTTGAAGCTAGACAATGAACCTTGTAACTAGAAACTAAGGCAACTGGGTAGTACCCGTCAATAGCTATGTAGAGCAGCTCTGTACAAATATTGTTAATACAAATGGTTGTGTTTTTGTATGTGTGTGTCTCTTATGTGATTGCGTATGTGTGTGTGTGTGTGTGTGTGTGTGTGTGTGTGTGGGTGTGTATAAATGTAATGCTAGTACCTTTTGATACTGTCAATTGTAAACTGTAAAAAAAAAAACTGAAAATGCCAATAAACAGATGGTATACAAAAAAAAAAGACATGTCATATTGACAGCTTCATGGAAAGGTTGCACCACAGCCTCCTCCTGAAGCTGCCCAGGCAGACGGCAACACTCCCAGACGGAATGTTCTCCTCTTGTTGTTACGCAACGGCACGACTCAAGAAGGTGGAATTAATGTGGCCCCAATTGAGACAGTGTTCGATACGCATTTGATGCAACAAGGGCTTCATTGTTGTATAAACAAGTACACTGGCCCTGAGTTTAGTCCTAATTCCCCTCCCTTTCCCAACTAAATCTGATTAAAGAGGGAAAGCCCCACAGCAGTTTGATTAAGAGGCATTTATAGTGTTTATATTAAAGGAACTGGCCAACATACTGTCTTCTCCGGAGTCAGACAAGAATTCCCCTCTGTGCGTTCAGAAGAAAGCTATCCAGCTGCAAGCTAGCCTAGTTTAGCGCAAATTAATGGAAGCAGATAGCGGCACGGTGGTGTAGTGGTTATGCATGCCGATTAACGACCCTCTAAAGAGGTCCTGCATTATTTATTATTTATTTATTTGAAGGACCAGTTAGCCTTATTGGCCAAAAACACCTGTCCCGCACTAGGCTAGTGATTCGTATCCACTTCCATTAATTTGTGCTAAGTTAGGCTAACTTGCAGCCGGATAGCTTTCTACTGAACGCACAGAGAGGAAATCTTCTTGTCTGACTCTGGAGAAAACGGTATGCGCATTTCCCATAATGTTGGTGTGTTCCTTTAAGGTTGTAATCAGTCAATTCTAATTCACTCCATTCAGTGATTGGATTGTAAATACCATTCCAAACATTCGATACTTCATGGAATATGTGACATCATAATCACACGCCCCAACTCTTCAACTTCTTCTTTTGTGTCCATATACAAAGCTATTCAGCTAATACAACGTCCAGCCAGTGCTTGGTACGTTGATGTCCCTTGATGTTGCAGAGTGCTAGTTCCTTTGCTGTGCAGGGTCCACCTAACAGAGGACATCGAAGGCGGTGATCCATGGTCTGGGGTTCTGTGCCACAGTCGCATGTGGTTGGGCCACTAAGATAACCCCATCTGCTTAGGGCTTCCCTGGAACGGCCAACACCTGAGCGGAGTCGGTTCAGGCACTTCAAATTTGCCCAGTTGTTATCTCGTGGTGGGAGGGTTTCGGCAGGGGGTATGATGAGCATAGTCGAGCTGTGTGGGTGGTTGGACAGCTTTTCCTTCCACATTTTAAGACGGGCTTCAGATGGTGTTGTCTCCAGTGGAGCACTGCTGGTCAGGAAGCTGGTCAGGAAACTCTTCAACTCAATGACCCTCAAACTAATTTTATTTGTACAAGATCGTTTGTAGTCATGAGGTATTATGGGAGATTATGGGCATAATCAACCTGCTTCATTTTGCGGGTGGAATGTTCCTTTAAGGATGGACGAAAAAATTCTGAAATGGCTGAATTGAGATTTTGGTGTTGCCTCTGTGAATCATCTGAGTTTCCAGCGATTCTGCCTCTTTTAGCGCTCCGCGTATCGTCTAGACCGCGTTTCCATGGATTTCCATGCTGTAAAAGTCACGGTCGACTGACAGCTGGGACACAGCGGTCGACTGAGTGACCTCATAAACAGGAATCTTGGGAATCCTGAGTACATGAAGTCTACATGTGGTTCCATTTAGATGGCTCTGATTGGAGCTAACACTGCAGAACCTTAGGGGGAAGGGGGGGGTTGAAACGAAAGGGGTTGGGGTGGGACGAGAGGCTGGTGAACGAGGGAGGAGAGGAGAAGGGGTGAGGTGGGAGGAGAGGAGAGGGGGTGAGGTGGGAGGAGAGAAGGGGTGAGGTGGGAGGAGAGAAGGGGCGAAGTGGGAGGAGAGGAGAAGGGGTGAGGTGGGAGGAGAGGAGAGGGGGTGAGGTGGGAGGAGAGAAGGGGTGAGGTGGGAGGAGAGGAGAGGGGGTGAGGTGGGAGGAGAGGAGAGGGGGTGAGGTGGGAGGAGAGAAGGGGTGAGGTGGGAGGAGAGAAGGGGTGAGGTGGGAGGAGAGGAGAGGGGGTGAGGTGGGAGGAGAGAAGGGGTGAGGTGGTAGGAGAGCGGGTGAGAGGAGAGAGGGGGTGAGCGAGGGTGGGTGGGGACGCACCAAAGGAGAGAGAAAGAGAGTGTGTCTGAGAGAGAGAGAGAAGAGAGAGAGAGAGAGAGAGAGAGAGAGAGAGAGAGAGAGAGAGAGAAGAGAGAGAGAGAGAGAGAGAGAGAGAGAGAGAGAGAGAGAGAGAGAGAGAGAGAGAGAGAGAGAGAGAGAGAGAGAGAGTGAGAGAGAGAGAGAGAGAGAGGGCCCCTGGTCAGAAGATGACACAAGAGAACGGTAGAGGAAATTAAGCTGGACATCCAGCTGTGCTCCTGTCAGAGAACTATGAGTGACCCTGATTCACTCAGCGATCACAGAAGAGGGGCCTCTCCCCTTCATTCCAGGCCAAGCGCCTCCCTGAGCCATTCAGCGGTGTTGATTAACATGGCATGGGACGTCGAGAGCTTTCAGATCCACCATATTAACTGGGCTGACTCATCGCAGTGAGAAAACAGAAAACAGACTTTCCAATATGAGAGTCACTTTGTGTCTATTTGTTTCTTTCCTGTTTTATTGGTGCCTTCCGTTGTGTTTCCGCAGACCAATTAGTTGAACGTCGCTACTTTTTACAAGTTGTAATTCTGACCCACGTGTTAAGCTCATTGTCTTACAGGCACCAGCTTGAGAAGATGTAGCTATTCTCAGTTTTTCCACTGCCGTTTTCTCTTTCCCAGTGAGTTTGCAGGCTGCGGAAAGCATAACAATGAGTGATGTAACAGAGACCTGGGGGCAGATGGAAGGAGCAGAAAGAGGAGGAAGGATGCAGTACGTAAATGTGCCACTCCTGCCTCAGAATAACACAATACACACACACGCACAGATATACACACACACATTCTCACTTGAACACACACACACACACACCCACACACACATAAACATACACCACACCACAGAAATGAAAGATCCCTCACTTTAACCACCCTAACCCTCGTCAGTCTCTCACATTCCCTCCCTCATCCCAGCTGTCCCCTCTCTCTCTCTCTCTCTCTCTCTCTCTCTCTCTCTCTCTCTCCCCATTTTCCCTCTGTCCCATTCTCTTCTCCCCCCTCTCTCTCCCCATTCTCCCTCTCCCATTCCCTTCTCCCCCATCTCTCTCCCCATTCTCCCTCTCCCATTCCCTTCTCCCCTCTCTCTCCCATTCCCTTCTCCCCTCTCTCTCTCCCCATTCTCCCTCTCTCCCATTCCCTTCTCCCCTCTCTCTCCCCTCTCCCATTCCCTTCTCCCCTCTCTCTCCCATTCCCTTCTCCCCTCTCCCATTCCCTTCTCCCCTCTCTCTCTCCCCTCTCTCCCATTCCCTTCTCCCCTCTCCCATTCCATCTCTCTCCCCCCTCTCTCTCCTCCCCTCTCTCTCTCCTCCACCCCCTCTATCTCTCTCTCTCCTCCATCCCCTCTCTCCTCAGCCCTCTCTCCTCCCCTCCCCTCTCTCTCCTCCCCATCCACACTCTCTCTCCCTCTCTCCCCCCTCTCTCACCTCCACTCTCACTCTCTCTCTCTCTCTCTCTCTCTCCCATTCCCTATACTCCCCTCCCTCCCATTGCATCTATCTCCCCCCTCCCCCTTCTCTCTCTCTTCTCTCTCCTCCACCCCCCTCTCTATCCCCCCCCCTCTCTCTCTCTCTCCCCCCCTTCTCTCTCCTCCTCCACCCCCTCTCTCTCTCCTCCCCCTCTCTCTCTCCTCTGATCCGGCCCGCTTCCTTTCCCACAAGCGTCCCTCCTCTCCTGCCTTCCTTCCTCCTTCCTTTGCTCCCTCCTTCCTCCCTGTCCTTCTCG
>NC_140165.1:234428391-234535891 GCF_963971535.1 Notolepis coatsorum | reverse complement strand
GAACAGGGGGAGAAAGGAGGAGGAGAGAACAGGAGGAGAGGAGGAGAGAGAACAGGAGGAGAGAGGAGGAGAGAGAACAGGGGGAGAGAGGAGGAGGAGGAGGAGAGAACAGGAGGAGAGAGGAGGAGAGAGAACAGGGGGAGAGAGGAGGAGGAGAGAACAGGAGGAGAGGAGGAGAGAAACAGGAGGAGAGGAGGAGGAGAGAGAACAGGAGGAGAGGAGGAGAGAACAGGAGGAGAGGAGGAGGAGAGAGAACAGGGGAGAGAGGAGGAGAGAGAACAGGAGGAGAGAGGAGGAGAGAGAACAGGGGGAGAGAGGAGGAGAGAGAACAGGGGTTGAGAGGAGGAGAGAGAACAGGAGGAGAGAGGAGGAGAGAGAACAGGAGGAGAGAGGAGGAGGAGAACAGGAGGAGAGGAGGAGGAGAGAGAACAGGGGGAGAGAGGAGGAGAGAGAACAGGAGGAGAGAGGAGGAGAGAGAACAGGGCGAGAGAGGAGGAGGAGAGAGAACAGGGGGAGAGGAGGAGGAGAGAGAACAGGGGAGAGGAGGAGAGAACAGGAGGAGAGAGGAGGAGAGAGAACAGGAGGAGAGGAGGAGAGAGAACAGGGGAGAGAGAGGAGGAGAGAACAGGAGGAGGAGAGAGAACAGGGGGAGAGAGGAGGAGAGAGAACAGGAGGAGAGAGGAGGATGAGAGAACAGGAGGAGAGAGGAGGAGGAGAGAACAGGAGGAGAGGAGGAGGAGAGAGAACAGGAGGAGAGAGGAGGAGAGAGAACAGGGGGAGAGAGGAGGAGAGAGAACAGGAGGAGAGAGGAGGAGAGAGAACAGGGGGAGAGAGGAGGAGAGAGAACAGGAGGAGAGAGGAGGAGAGAGAACAGGAGGAGAGGAGGAGAGAACAGGAGGAGAGAGGAGGAGAGAGAACAGGAGGAGAGAGGAGGATGAGAGAACAGGAGGAGAGGAGGAGGAGAGAGAACAGGAGGAGAGAGGAGGAGAGAGAACAGGAGGAGAGAGGAGGAGAGAGAACAGGGGGAGAGAGGAGGAGAGAGAACAGGAGGAGAGAGGAGGAGAGAGAACAGGGGGAGAGAGGAGGAGAGAGAACAGGAGGAGAGGAGGAGGAGAGAGAACAGGGGGAGAGAGGAGGAGAGAGAACAGGGGGAGAGAGGAGGAGGAGGAGAGAACAGGAGGAGAGAGGAGGAGAGAGAACAGGGGGAGAGAGGAGGAGAGAGAACAGGGGGAGAGGAGGAGAGAGAACAGGAGGAGAGAGGAGGATGAGAGAACAGGGGGAGAGGAGGAGAGAGAACAGGGGGAGAGAGGAGGAGAGAGAACAGGAGGAGAGAGGAGGATGAGAGAACAGGAGGAGAGGAGGAGGAGAGAGAACAGGAGGAGAGAGGAGGAGAGAACAGGAGGAGAGGGGAGGAGGAGAGAACAGGGGGAGAGAGGAGGAGGAGAGAACAGGAGGAGAGAGGAGGAGAGAGAACAGGGGGAGAGAGGAGGAAGAGAGAACAGGAGGAGAGAGGAGAGAGAACAGGGGGAGAGAGGAGGAGGAGAGAAAACAGGGGGAGAGAGGAGGAGAGAGAACAGGAGGAGAGAGGAGGAGAGAGAACAGGGGGAGAGAGGAGGAGGAGAGAGAACAGGGGGGAGAGGGAACAGGGGGAGAGAGGAGGAGAGAGAACAGGAGGAGAGAGAACAGGGGGAGAGAGGAGGAGAGAGAACAGGGGGAGAGAGGAGGAGAGAGAACAGGAGGAGAGGAGGAGGAGAGAGAACAGGGGGAGAGAGGAGGAGAGAGAACAGGGGGAGAGAGGAGGAGAGAGAACAGGAGGAGAGGGGGAGGAGAGAGAACAGGGGGAGAGAGGAGGAGAGAGAACAGGGGGAGAGAGGGGGAGAGAGAACAGGAGGAGAGGAGGAGAGAGAACAGGGGGAGAGGAGGAGGAGAGAGAACAGGGGGAGAGAGGAGGAGAGAGAACAGGGGGAGAGAGGAGGAGAGAGAACAGGAGGAGAGGAGGAGGAGAGAGAACAGGAGGAGAGAGGATGATGAGAGAACAGGAGGAGAGGAGGAGAGAGAACAGGGGGAGAGAGGAGGAGAGAGAACAGGGGGAGAGAGGAGGAGAGATAACAGGAGGAGAGGAGGAGAGAGAACAGGGGGAGAGAGGAGGAGAGAGAACAGGGGGAGAGAGAAGGAGAGAGAACAGGAGGAGAGGGGGAAGAGAGAGAACAGGGGGAGAGGAGGAGAGAGAACAGGGGGGGAGAGGAGGAGAGAACAGGGGGAGAGAGGAGGAGAGAGAACAGGGGGAGAGAGGAGGAGAGAGAACAGGAGGAGAGGAGGAAGAGAGAGAACAGGGGGAGAGGAGGAGAGAGAACAGGGGGAGAGAGGAGGAGAGAGAACAGGGGGAGAGAGGAGGAGAGAGAACAGGGGGAGAGAGGAGGAGAGAGAACAGGAGGAGAGGAGGAGGAGAGAGAACAGGGGGAGAGAGGAGGAGGAGAGAACAGGAGGAGAGAGGAGGAGAGAACAGGAGGAGAGAGGAGGAGAGAGAACCGGGGGAGAGAGGAGGAGAGAGAACAGGGGGAGAGGAGGAGGAGAGAGAACAGGGGGAGAGAGGAGGAGGAGAGAACAGGAGGAGAGAGGAGGAGAGAACAGGAGGAGAGGAGGAGGAGAGAGAACAGGGGGAGAGAGGAGGAGAGAGAACAGGAGGAGAGAGGAGGAGAGAGAACAGGGCGAGAGAGGAGGAGGAGAGAGAACAGGGGGAGAGGAGGAGAGAACAGGAGGAGAGAGGAGGAGAGAGAACAGGAGGAGAGGAGGAGAGAGAACAGGGGGAGAGAGGAGGAGAGAACAGGAGGAGGAGAGAGAACAGGGGGAGAGAGGAGGAGAGAGAACAGGGGGAGAGGAAAAGGAGAGAACAGGAGGAGAGAGGAGGAGAGAGAACAGGAGGAGAGGAGGAGGAGAGAACAGGAGGAGAGAGGAGGAGAGAGAACAGGAGGAGAGAGGAGGAGGAGAGAACAGGAGGAGAGGAGGAGGAGAGAACAGGGGGAGAGAGGAGGAGAGAACAGGAGGAGAGGAGGAGGAGAGAGAACAGGGGGAGAGAGGAGGAGAGAGAACAGGGGGAGAGGAGGAGAGAACAGGAGGAGAGAGGAGGAGAGAGAACAGGGGGAGAGAGGAGGAGAGAGAACAGGGGAGAGAGGAGGAGGAGGAGAGAACAGGAGGAGAGAGGAGGAGAGAGAACAGGGGGAGAGAGGAGGAGAGAGAACAGGGGGAGAGGAGGAGGAGAGAACAGGAGGAGAGAGAACAGGAGGAGAGAGGAGGATGAGAGAACAGGGGGAGAGGAGGAGAGAGAACAGGGGGAGAGAGGAGGAGAGAGAACAGGAGGAGAGAGGAGGATGAGAGAACAGGAGGAGAGGAGGAGGAGGAGAGAACAGGAGGAGAGGGGAGGAGGAGAGAACAGGGGGAGAGAGGAGGAGGAGAGAACAGGAGGAGAGAGGAGGAGAGAGAACAGGGAAAGAGAGGAGGAAGAGAGAACAGGAGGAGAGAGGAGAGAGAACAGGGGGAGAGAGGAGGAGGAGAGAGAACAGGGGGAGAGAGGAGGAGAGAGAACAGGGGGAGAGAGGAGGAGAGAGAACAGGAGGAGAGAGGAGGAGAGAGAACAGGGGGAGAGAGGAGGAGGAGAGAGAACAGGGGGAGAGGGAACAGGGGGAGAGAGGAGGAGAGAGAACAGGAGGAGAGAGAACAGGGGGAGAGAGGAGGAGAGAGAACAGGGGGAGAGAGGAGGAGAGAGAACGGGAGGAGAGGAGGAGGAGAGAGAACAGGGGGAGAGAGGAGGAGAGAGAACAGGGGGAGAGAGGAGGAGAGAGAACAGGAGGAGAGAGGAGGAGAGAGAACAGGGGGAGAGAGGAGGAGAGAGAACAGGGGGAGAGAGGAGGAGAGAGAACAGGAGGAGAGGAGGAGGAGAGAGAACAGGGGGAGAGAGGAGGAGAGAGAACAGGAGGAGAGAGGGGGAGAGAGAACAGGAGGAGAGGAGGAGAGAGAACAGGGGGAGAGAGGAGGAGAGAGAACAGGAGAGAGAGGAGGAGAGAGAACAGGAGGAGAGGAGGAGGAGAGAGAACAGGGGGAGAGAGGAGGAGAGAGAACAGGGGGAGAGAGGAGGAGAGAGAACAGGGGGAGAGAGGAGGAGAGAGAACAGGAGGAGAGGAGGAGGAGAGAGAACAGGAGGAGAGAGGAGGAGAGAGAACAGGAGGAGAGGAGGAGAGAGAACAGGGGGAGAGAGGAGGAGAGAGAACAGGGGGAGAGAGAAGGAGAGAGAACAGGAGGAGAGGGGGAGGAGAGAGAACAGGGGGAGAGAGGAGGAGAGAGAACAGGGAGAGAGGAGGAGGAGAGAGAACAGGGGGAGAGAGGAGGAGAGAGAACAGGGGGAGAGAGAAGGAGAGAGAACAGGAGGAGAGGGGGAGGAGAGAGAACAGGGGGAGAGAGGAGGAGAGAGAACAGGGAGAGAGGAGGAGGAGAGAGAACAGGGGGAGAGAGGAGGAGAGAGAACAGGAGGAGAGGAGGAGGAGAGAGAACAGGGGGAGAGAGGAGGAGAGAGAACAGGAGGAGAGGAGGAGAGAGAACAGGGGGAGAGAGGAGGAGAGAGAACAGGGGGAGAGAGAAGGAGAGAGAACAGGAGGAGAGAGAACAGGAGGAGAGGGGGAGGAGAGAGAACAGGGGGAGAGAGGAGGAGAGAGAACAGGGAGAGAGGAGGAGGAGAGAGAACAGGGGGAGAGAGGATGAGAGAGAACAGGAGGAGAGGAGGAGGAGAGAGAACAGGGGGAGAGAGGAGGAGAGAGAACAGGAAGAGAGGAGGAGGAGAGAGAACAGGGGGAGAGAGGAGGAGAGCGAACAGGGGGAGAGAGGGGGCGAGAGAACAGGGAGAGAGAGGAGGAGAGAGAACAGGGGGAGAGAGGAGAGAGAACAGGAGGAGAGGAGGAGGAGAGAGAACAGGAGGAGAGGAGGAGGAGAGAGAACAGGAGGAGAGAGGAGAGAGAACAGGAGGAGAGAGGAGGAGAAGAGGAGGAGAGAGAACAGGAGGAGAGGAGGAGGAGAGAGAACAGGAGGAGAGGAGGAGGAGAGAGAACAGGAGGAGAGGAGGAGGAGAGAGAACAGGAGGAGAGAGGAGGAGAGAGAACAGGGGATGGAGGGGGGAGGCGAACAAGATGGCGGGGGGGGGGGGGCAAGAAGGAGTGACGGAGGAGTGGAGTCTTCCCAGGAAAACAAGCAGTGATGGGTGGAATTCTTTCAACAGGGACAGGAAATGGGGGCGGAGGGGGTTGTAGTGTGTGTGTGTGTGTGTGTGTGTGTGTGTGTGTGTGTATGTGTGCGCGTGTGTGTGTGTGTGTGTGTGTGTGTGTGTGTACATGTCTGTGTGTGTGTGTGTGTCTTTCTGGGATTGCTATAGTCAAGGCCACATGGGAATAGCAAATGTGACAATCCCAGGCATTTGGCACAACACATCGAAGGGTACACTACACACTGTACAGAAAGAACATTAAAGGTCCCCCCATACATACACACACACGCACACACACACACACACCCACTTACACAAACATGCACGCATGCACACACACACACACACACACACACACACACAATTGGACATAATTGACCCCATGTGCGTCAGCATTCCCATGCATTCGTCAAGTCAGTCAGTCAGTCAGTCAGTCAGTCAGTTGACTCAAGCTGGACTCAGGCTCTGTTACATTGTTATGGATATGAATGATCAGAGATCTGTGGGCTTCCATTGTCCAGAGACATGACCACTGGACTGACACACACACACACACACACACACACACACACACACACACCACAAGCTTGTGAACACCACAAAGGCCCCTGTCACATATAGAGCAGATACATACCAACACAGTGATGTCAGTTTGGTCATCTGCACATCTATTCATCAGTAATGTAACAGTCCAAGGCCTGAGCAAACACTGTTGGCTCTATTCACCATCAATTCCATGCAAGGTGGGGAAACTCAAATTTGTGCACTAGTGACTGTGTCATTTCTTCTCGTAGTATTTTAATAGGTTTAATAGCGACGGTGATTGATATTCTCTGAACACACCCCTGGTGGATTACATGGTTAATCTGGATGAAGTCAATAAAAAAAGCATTTCTTCGATTTTCTTCTATAACAATTTACTTTGTGTAGACTGTTTTTGTTTACTCTTACTGATTCTTAATTAATTCAATTTTTTTTGATTCAGAGTTAATTATATTGTTTACACTGTTCATTTTCTTCTCATATTTTTATATTCAGATACAATTTCATTGCCTATATTTACGTCTTTCTACTATTACCCTGCCCATACCTGTAACCCCCTCCCCCAAGCTCCTATGACGCCCGAATTTCCCCAAAGGGGATGAATAAAGGAATGCCTTATCTTGACCCTGAAGTCTCAAAGGGACCATTGATTGATTGATTGAATTGATTGATTGATTGAAAACTTTATTAACAGATTGCAGAATGGGTACAATACAGTACAGCTCAATACACCCAATTGTTAAGGGGATGCAGACCAGAGAAAGACTTTCGTCTTGTTTACATCAGGGTCCCCCATTTTCAATTAATCAGGACATATGACATACATGACATACAGATAGACAGTACTGCTACATCTATACATTTATGACATACCGGGCGGCTAGGTGGTGTAGTGGGCAAGGCGCTCGCCACCAATGCAGGAGACGCTGGGTTCGAGCCCAGCTCTCCGCATTGCTATCAGCTTGGCTGGTCGTTCATACTAACACAATTGGCAGTGTTAGGGGTGGGAAAGCTGATGGGTGGGGATCGGACGTTGTGGACAGCGACTCCTACAGGTCGGTTGGTGCGCCTGTGCAGCAGAATCAGGAAGCGACGGGGGAGGCGTGTCCCTCCCACGCAGACCCCCGCCGCTGAGAGATTGCGCTGTGCAGGTGAAAAGATGTGACGGCTGCTTCCTCGAGTACCGGAGGGGACACGTGATGTAAGGCTTCGTCCACATTGCAGCCGGCTTGTGGGAGGCATGGCCTAACAGCGTTCGAGACAGGGGAGGGTAGAATTGGACGATACGAAATTGGGATGGGAGAAAAATAGAAAATGGGAGAAAAAGGTAGATAAAAAAAAAACATTTATGACATACCAGATTTGCAAATACAGTACTGTTTGTGATACAAAAATAGTCCAGAAAAGCGAGTATATACATTTGACGTAAAAACTGTACATTGGAGGAGGTTGGGTGGAGTTGGGGGGGGGGGGGGGGGGGGGACACTGTACAACTGTTCAAGCAAAACTGTACATTAGAATATTGACAAAACCATACTAGGTAATTTACTGTACATTGGAGGGGGTTGGGTTAGGACATTTACAGGGGCCAGTTTCGAATTGCAGTCTCCCGTAGGTGTTCTTTGAGAGTGGTTTTGAAAGTGGGTAGTGATTCACATTCCTTTACAGCTTTGGGTAGGGCGTTCCACATTGATGTGGCATAATTGCGAAACGTGTTTAGTCCCTTGTTTGAGCCGAATCTGGGTTTAACATGATTTGTGGAGCTCCCTCTGGTGTTGTGATCGTGGTATTCACTGACCTTTGGGAAGTATTTTGACATGTACATGGGTACCTTGGTCGTGTAGTGTATCTTGTAGACCAGGCCCATTGCAAGTTGCTGTACTCTGTCGTCTACTCTAAGCCATCCTAGGTTGTCAAAGTGGGCAGGGGTGAGATGGGTTCTAGGAGTAAGGTCAAGCAGTAGTCTGACCAGTTTGTTTTGAGATGTTTGTAATTTTGTTTTTAGCGCCTTTGAGGTGCTTTGGTACCATGAGGTGCAAGCATAGTCATAGTACCCTTGAATGAGTGCTCCTGCCAGAGTCTTCAGGGTATTCTTGTTTACCAGAGAGGAGATCCAGTACAAGAATCGAGTTCGTTGGTTGACTTTTTTTATTACATTGGATGCCATTTTGTCACAGGAAAGATTAGCCTCTAGGATGGAACCCAGGTAGGTAATTTCATCTTTCCTTGTGACAATATTGTCACCCACTGTAACTGAGAAGCCGTCGGTCTTGCTGAGTTTGTTATTTGAACCGAAGAGAATGGACTCTGTTTTGCCCATGTGTAGTGATAGTTTGTTATCAGCGAGCCATATGCAGATTTTGCCTAGTTCTGAGCTGAGGGTTTTTTTCAACCTGTAACTTGTTCTTGTCAGAGACCAGCAGGGCTGAGTCGTCCGCAAACAGGAACAAGTTGCAGTCACAAGCCACAAGGTCACAAGGTTGATAGCGCCATAACATGATGATTATGATGGCTGGTATTTGACACAATAACAGGTCAGCCTGGCACACACTGTTCCTGCGGAAGACGGCAAATGGAAACAAAGACTCTACTGGTGGAGCCTTGATACGTGACTTACTGATACCACTCAGCCACAGTGGCGCGGTGGCTTGTACCGTTGCCTCCTGGGTTCGAACCCAATGGAGAGCCTTTCTGTGTGAAGTCTGCATGTCCTCCCCGTGTTTGCGTGGGTTTCCTCTGGGTGCTCCGGTTTCCTCCCACACAAGGACACGTGTCAGGTCCAGTACATACTCCTGCCAGCGCCCTTGACCATGGTGGCCTACTGGAGGAGAGAGAAAAAGGAAAGAAATAACCTTCGTACTGTCTTCTACTATCATGCACTTTCCCACTAAATAATCTTCCTTGCCTATATTACTACCTACTATACTAACATGTCTCTACTACTATGCACTCAACACTGCAGCACCCACATTGCAACACTGTTTGATGAACATTGTTACTCAGCTGAAAGAGTTGTACAGACCTTGTAAGTCGCTTTGGATAAAAGCGTTCAGCTAAATGACAACATGTAAATGTAAATGTTCTGACATTACAACTGGAGTCGGTCCCCAGGCCCATGTCTGTAGCTGGCCACTGCTCCTCAGTGGTTAGAACGGGTCAAATGCAGGGAGTAACAAAGTACAACGTAACTTATAGCTATATTGATATAGACTGTAATCATATTATAGGTGATACTGATACACTGCCTAAGGGAGAGAGAGTATGATCTCAAGTCTCTATCAGGTAATCTCTCTAGAGAAAGAGACAGAGAGAGAGCGAGTGAGAGAGAGAGAGGGGGGGGGGGAGACAGAGAGAGACAGAGACCTGAGACGTAAAAATGTGTGCATGAGAGAACTATCCATGAGACTGCAATTCGAAACTGGCCCCTGTAAATGTCCTAACCCAACCCCCAATAGATGTAGCAGTACTGTCTATCTGTATGTCATGTATGTCATGTTGTGATGAATTGAAAATGGGGGACCCTGATGTAAACAAGACGAAAGTATTTCTCTGGTCTGCATCCCCTTAACAATTGTGTGTATTGATCTGTACTATATTGTACCCATTCTGCAATATGTTAATAACATTTTCAATCAATCAATCAATCCATCAAGCTAGTCAGCATCTTCAGAATTCACCACAGGGAGCCCCCACCTGTCCAGAGTCGGTACTGCAGGTGCTGCGTCCGTCTTCAAATCCCAGCCTATTCCAACCTCTAAGAAGATTAGGTCTTCTATATATACTCTCTCTCTACAGGTACCTCCAGTACTATGGAGATAAGAGGATTACTGATCAAAAAGATAGAGCCACACCGTCCTCCGCTGACTTCCACTACAGGGTCAACAGAGATGACTTAACCCCTGGGATCTCAGGTCAAATGAAGGAATGGTGTGTTTGAGCCGGTGTTGTGAACATGTTGGGCTGGTTCTGGTCTGGCAAGCCCCTCTTGGACCCAGCCTGCTGAGGAAAGCTGCCCAACCGGTGATATAGTCTCTACACAATGGGTGCTGGGAGGAGGGATATCCGATATCCTCCCCACACACACACACACACACACACGCACGCACGCTGGCACGCACACATCCTCTCTACTCAAGCTCAGTCACAGTCAAGCCCAAGGGCACTTCATCAAAAAACAATGCTGATTGATTTTGCACATAATCTCACATACATCGAAAAACTCTAAAACAGTTCTGCACACATTAATTTAGTTTGACAGTTATTGAGAACAAACGAGTTTGAATATGACCACCAGTGATGTCATCGGGGACATTGGATCGTTGCGTTGTGTTAATTACAGCCCAGTGAAATTAAATGAAATGATAAGGTAGCAGAGGTGTTGCTATTTTGTCATCCAAATCATTTAATGGAGCTGTAATTAACACAACACAAGGATTCAATGTACCTGATGACATCACTGTTGTCCATATTAAAACAAAATGTATGTGTGCAAAATAATTTTTGAATGAGTGAGATTATGTGCAAAATAAATCAGCAGTTTTTTAGTGAAGTGCCCCTTCACCGACACAATAATAATAATAAAAAAAATCGGAATCAAGATTCTGGAGCACATGGTCAATCTAGCAATTTTATCAGTGTCTACTTCAGTCAATACAATTAGGTTTTAAACAGTATCGAACATCAACACCCCCTGCCCCCTCCACACATCCCAAGCCAGTCTTTTATATAAAATAAAATACAGCCAATGTGTCCATCCCACAGACCGTGAACTGTTTTTGGATGCATGTGGGACTATGTGCAAAATAAAACAGCAGTTTTTTTTGGGTGAAGTGCTTCGTTAAGTATTTACACTGAGTGTAAAAAGAACACAGGTTGCTGCTGAAGTATTCCCCAATATAGTCTGGAATCACTGACCCAGACACTTGTGGTGGCTGCTGTCGTCTCAAGTCCAACACTGTTGTTTTTCTGAGTCAGGGGAACGACCACATGTTGCCGTGTCATGTATGACTGTCTGCTACAACTCAACCTGAAACAAACACACCCCCACACAACCAAGAGCTGTGTGAAATCCACTATTTCACTGAGCCTTGCCTATGCATGTCTAGGATCAGCTGATTAAGAAGGGTGTGTGTGCGTGCGTGTGTATATATAGGTATCTATTGAAGTGTTAGCTGGATGACTGGTCTTCCTGGAGCCAGCATGACAGGATGGGAGGTGGTCAGGAAGTTAGTCACTGAAGAAACCTGGCTCCTAAAGAGAGAAAAGGTCCCGTGGATGATGACATTTTGAGATTCATCCCCTTCCACAGAATCCCCCGCTGAGCTCCTCGTCAACTACAAGCCTGTTGGATATGCTGTATATTCACACAAAATATTGGAAGAGTTTGATATGTAGATAATATAATTACAATATAGGTCTGTTCTTCTTCGTCTTTACAAACATGTCCAACATCAACAAACCCTTTAGTCACAAAATACAACAAATACAATGAGAAACCCATATCCTTACCTATTGTCTAGCGTTAGTTAGTCCTCGTATCAAGAGCTCAATCAATCAATTATGGAATGAAAACATGTCTCCATTCCCATTTGTTTTCTTTGGCAGTGAGCCAACCCCTTTGTTTACATGTGGATCACTGATTAGGCCTTTATAATTACCCTCATCGCAAAAACCCTCAAATGTGCAACAAGCTCAGAACAATAGCCTATTTCCAAGAAGCGAAAGCAATTCCATTTCAGTGCCAAGAGTTTGTAAGTTTACTACTGGTAATAGAACAAGACACGGTAGCCTAGTTCAGCGCCATATAAACATTACATAACTCATCAGAGACGACATGCCATTGATTAACTGCTGGTGAGGAACCGTATGGCAGCAATCTTACCTGGCTGCAGAATTGGATCCAATAGGGAAAGTAGGATGTTTGGTGGTTTTAACTTCTATTCATGTGTATCTATCTAACTAAGGCTACATTCACACTGCAAGCCTTAGTGCTCAATTCTCATTTATTGCTCAGATTATATTATATATATTATATTGCTTTTATGTACATATACCCGTTATGTCTCATCTTATTACTTGTATTATTGCACAAATGTCTTATCCTCATCCTATTCTTATTGTATTATTGCACAATCGTTGCGGGCAAGACTCCCCGCATTTCACTGTATACTTGTATGCCGTGACAAATAAAACTCTTGACTTGACTCTTGACTTGATCTGATTTTTGTTTGGCTGTTCACGTTATTATTTAAATGTGGCCAATATCTAGAGTTGTTCTGATACCGATACCAGTATCGGAAATGCCTCCGATACAGCCTAAAATTCTGGAATCGGTATCGGCGAGTAAGCGTCAAGTCTAGCCTCCGATCCCATACGTCATTTATCTCCTGCGGAGAGTGAGGATTATAAAATTAACGTGTTTTTATGAATTAAAGTGTCAATGCTGTTTGTCATTTTAACAGCAGATACACTTTCTTAAATTCCATTGTGCCGACAGAGCGGTGTGACGGGGAGATCAGATGTTTCGCTTGCTGGTGTTATTATAGCATTAGCTGAAAAGCTAGCTAGTTGGAACAACATCTGCTTTAACGTTACATCAAATCAGATGATCGCCTATCCTTTCTCCAGGACCTGACACTAAAAAAACAGTATATGTAAAAAAAAATCATTAAATAAAAGTTTTATAATCCATAATATTCTTTTTATGCACTGGTATCGGATCAGTACTCGGTATCGGCCGATACCCAAATCTCAGGTATCGGAATCGGATCGGAAAGGAAAAAATTGTATCGGAACATCTCTACCAATATCCAGTGAACTGGTCCCCCTCCTGAATTGACTTGCATGCATTGCACAAAGTGACAAATGTCAGTCAAGAGTGACGTAAAAGTCATATGACTGTTCAGACTGAGGTCGCAATGCAAAGAAATCAGATCTGTATCTGATTTAGGACCACATATGAAAGTGGCAAAAGAAATCTCTTAATTGAAAAGATGAGATTCCATGTGATTTGTGCCGTCATGGAAAAAACAGATGAGTCATATAATGATTGAGGAAATAAAAAAGTCTGATTTGGGCCCTTCTCCTCCAGTCTGAATGTAACCCAAGACGTCTAGAATAGTTGTCTGTCATACATAACCTAACATGGAAGTAGAACGTTCATGAATTTCTTGCTACCTTTTTTCTTTTACTTTGTGAAAGGCTTTTCTAGGTGTTCCATATTATTTAATCATTTAATCCTAATAGTAAACTACTTACTTTGCCCCTAGTAAGTGGATCTGCTAATGGTGGCCAAGATCAAGATGGCTTATGAATAGTTCTAAATGTTCATGTTAATGACTAGAGATTAACTGACCGAAGGGAAATATTTGCCATATATCTCCCAGCTGGATTTTCTTAACTGGTAAACAAAGAAAATGCAAAATGGCTCCAGGACAATATGTTGAAAGTAAGTTTGGTTAACCCTTTCAGATGCAAGATCACAACAGTTTGATTAGAATCTTTTGACAATGTAACATTCTAATGATTAACATTCTAATCAGGGCAGCTTACTGGCCAGTGAAAGCTATCGGGTGGTAGAATTCTAAAAACACATCTGAAAGGGGACTGAAATAAAGGTCTGAAAACCAAGCAGTGCATTTAGAACGTTTTGGAATGTTTCCCTCCATGTTCTAGTTTAAATAAACCATTCTATTGCTGATGAAACAATACTGGTTTTTGTAGAGATCCACGATAAGTAAGACTAATGGACTTCCAGGTAAAATGGCTGTATTTCACACTGCGTTGTCAAACAGCGTTGTCTCCTCTAAGGTCTCTCTTCATGGCCCAGTGCACCTTCCAAACTCATGCTTCCAGAAGTAGATTTCTATCAACCAATCAATTTTGCAATGTATTTTTGCAATGTGCCAGTCAAACAACAAGATACATACCAATTTCCTCTCTGTGCATTCAGTAGGAAGCTAGCCTAGTTTAGCACAAATGAATGGAATTGGATACGGACCACTAGCCTAGCTTAAAACTCCGGGAGAGGTGTTTTTGGCCAACAGCTAGGCTAGCTGGTCCGTATCCGCTTTAATTCATTTGTGCCAAGCTAAACTAGCTTGCAGCGGGACAGCTTTCTACTGAACGCAGAGGGGGGGAATTGGTATCTACTATCCATCTTCTTGTCCGACTCTGGAGAAGAATTTAAGCACATTTCCCATAATGTTGGCGTGTTCCTTTAATGCTACTTCCTTATCTCTCCTTCTCATTCCTCTAAGTCTATAGACGGCCATTAATACAGGAAAGACCACATGACAGAACCGTAACTGGTTGATCACGTATCACCTTTATTCAAATACTTTCCTCACCTACAGTGAACGGTTAGATAACGTCCTCCCTCCAGAGACGGGATACTGATCACATTTACAAAGCAGTCCTTTTTCCGCACGGGGCAAAACCAATAAAACAAACAAACAATAATCTTAATGTTTCGGTAGCAGAGAGACTTGACTTCACTTCCAGCCATTTGCAAGGCTTTACCGGGAGTCAAGAATCGATTGAGTTAGTTTGAACCTTTTATGAACAAAGCCAATAATAATAATAATAAAAAAAAAAAAATACATAAGTGTCCTCCTCTCCGTACACTGTTACAGGCTGCCAGCATTACACTGAGGTGAGCGGCTATAATAACATAATTCTATAATATAAAATGATTAAATTCTAAATGTCAAGGGAAGAGACATGTCACGTATAAAAAATAAATTAAAATGATCAACATTTCGCATGAGACACAGCCAGACAGTAATGGAACAGACAGTTGTATGTGTTCCGCTGTACAGTTTCAACCTACGGGACAAATCGGTGTTGAGAGTGGGTTCGTGAAATTATAACCCCTACAATATGATGCATGAATCAGAGACCGACGATAAGTCTTTTTAACCTCTTCCACTCATCCTGAAAGGTATCGAGAACCACTCCCAGTTACCTCCCTCCCTCACTCGTGCCTGAAGGGCGACAGTGGCTCAGGAGGTAGAGCGGTAGTCTGGTAATCGGAAGGTTCCCGGTTCGATTCCGGTTCCTCCCCGGGCAGCGTGTCGAAGCGTCCTCGAGCGAGACACTTATCCCCGACTGCTCCCGGTCGGCACCTCTCATGGTCGCCTCTGCCCCGTCGGTGTGCCAATGTGTGAGTGAATGTCTGTATGTGAGGCATTAAGTTGTAAAGCGCTTTGGATTAAAACGCTGTATAAGTGCAGTCTAGTGACTTAAAGAGTGTACTTGTTTTCACACACTGATAAAACAAGAGACCGTCACTGCCTCCTCCAGATTGAGGTCAAAGGTCACACTGGGGGAACTGGGAAAGAAACAGCTGAAAGGCCCACAACCATTAAAACGTGAATTAGACCCATGACAGTCGTCAGAGGACACAGACTGACCCACAGCGCAAATTAGGAGTTAAATAAAAAAAACAACGTAAATAAAATAAAATGAAATAAAATCAAGCAGAATCGAGTCAAGTTGTTCTTATGCTGGCAGGTGTCATTGTTACGTCTACAGGCTAATGGAGAGCGGCAGTGCATGTCCGTCGTATCCGTAGATCGTCTGTTTGGACGAGGAAGGGGAAGAAAAAGGGACAGAAAACGAGAGACGTGACGAAGGCCGGGATGGGGAGCGACGAAGACAAAGATGAAGTGAAGCGACAGACGAAGCAGAGTTCATTGAAATGCATTCCTTCTGAATGTATAGTTGTCCTCATGAAGCATGGAGATGAGCTGGGGGTGAATATATCTGTTTATACATCTTTCTGTTTGATTTAAAATAGAGATTTAACTTACAACCCTCCCCCCCACCCCACCCCATCGCCACCCCAACCCCCAGGTCCCTTATAGAATCTAATTTGCAACAAAGTGGTCGGGTGTGGTCAGTGTGTCTTGTGTATGTCGTGTCTTTGAAGCGAGTGACGTCAACGAAACGTTCACAAGTCCTGCCTCGACCAGTCCCACAGGAAGTCTCCTCAGTGCGCTCCTCCTCCTCCTCACAGAGGTGTTCAGCGTTCAGAGGTTCTAAAACAACAGGCCGAAAGGCCGACCGCGTGGACGGGGTTAGGGGGGGGGAGTCACTGGCAGAAGGGCGAGGCCGTGGGGTCGAAGCCCTTGAAAACGTCCTTCAGCGAGGCATTGTCCTGTTCCGTGGTCGTCGCGTCCGTCTGGGCCGGGCTGTTGCCTCCGAACGGGCTCCCCGACCCGCTGGGCTTGGCCGCCTGTTTCACCAGGCTGAACAGGGACGATACGGGCAGGTTGTGGACCCCGGGGAGCGGCGCCTGGTCCCCGCCGGCCCCGAGGAGACCCTGGCCCCCGGCGGCAGCCGCACTGGCCGCGACGGCCGCGATGTTGGGCGACGGTGCAGGCTTGGGCCGGGGCCTGTTGTAGCTGTTGTACCGGTCCGGCTCCCCGCTCTTCTCCGGCTCTGGTTGATCCAGATCCAGCGCCGACTTCCGGACAAAGAGCGGCTCCTTGGACTTGGGTTTACTCGTCGTGGTCGTGGTGGTGGTGGTGGTCGTCGAGGACTCGCTGGCCTTGGAGTCGCCGGCTGCACTAGGGGTGTTACTGGAACCGTTACTGGTACTGGGACTTCCAGGTTTGTTAGTCCGTGGGTCATAGAGACTGATACCGCTCAGCACGCTGGCGCCGCCCGGCAGCCCGGACCCCAAGCTGCGGCCTGCACCGCCCGCGGAGAGCAACCTAGGGTCATAGGGGGCGATCGTAGTGGAGGAGGAGCTGGAAGTGGAAGCCGGAGGGGCGGAGGAGAGAGGAGGCGGCGCGGGCTCAGAGGGCTGCTTCAGAGACGACTTCTGGGGCTGGAGACGGGGGTCCGCGAGGCTCTTGCGGGCCATACGGGGGTCTACGGGCTTCTCCACGAGGATGGGAGGCATGGCGGGAGGAGGACCGAGTAAGGATATGGGAGCAGGAGGAGTGGGGAGGAGAGGAGGGGAGGAGGTCTGGGACGGGCTGGAGTTGACGGTCTTCAGGATGCGAGAGAGTAGCTCAAAGTCTGGGAGGGAGGAGGAGGAGGGGCCAGGGGGAGCAGCAGGAGCGAGCGTGGGGGGGGCGGCGAGGATGGGGGGAGGATGGCTGGGAGGAGGGAACGCCGTGTGAAGCTGCTGCTGGGCGCGCGACAGCCGGGGGTCGAGGGAGGAGACGGGGGGGATGCCCGGGGGGAGCGGCAGGAGGTCCTGCTTGGGCATGGGGAGGGGCAGGAGGTCCTCGGGGGACCAGGTGATGGTCTTGGCGAAGGGCGGCACGTGGAGGACGATGTCCTTCTTGATGTGGCTGAACTGCTTCAGCCGGGAGCGGGGGTCCCTCAGGGCCATGCCCATCAGGGGGTCCAGGGGGATGGGCACCGGCTTGTCCCGTATGACCCGCTCCGTCTCCTCCTCCTCCACCGCGGGGGCCGTGAGCGGGGGGGGCTTGTAGACCAGCAGGGGTGTCTCCGCTTTGGGAGCGGCGGGCGTCGAGGCGGAGGACCCGGCCGAGGCGGCCGCTAGCCGAGCTAGTCTGGGGTCCGCCGGCGGTCCGGAGGAAGACGCGGCGGGACCCGAGTGCGCCGAGTCCGAACTTTGACTCGAGTCGGAGGCGCGGGCCAGGCGTGGGTCCCGGGCCAAGCGGGGGTCAGCGGGGCGAGGAGGCGGGTGGGCGGGCGAGCCCTTCTGAAGGCGGGGGTCATGCTGAGGGCCGTCAGGTTTGGGGGGGCCTTGGGTCTGCTGGCGGAGTGTCTTCAGGATGGAGGTCACGCTGCCTCCACCGTCCTCGTCCTCACTGGAGTACCAGTTCCCTGAGTCACCTGGCAGAGATGGAGAGAGGGGTCAGAGGTCAGGGACTCTGGTGGGCAGATCACATCAACAGGCAGACTGGTGGACAGATCACATCAACAGGCAGACTGGTGGACAGATCACATCAACAGGCAGACTCTGGGGCATTACAATGGTGGGGATTCATAAAACCGCTGTGATGTCCTCCTAATCCTCCCTACAATGCAACTTGTAGTGTTTTTTTTAATAATAAAACACAAGATATTTGTCCCTAAAGCCCTAATGATAAGGAAGAAACCCACTCCTATTGCCAAAAGAAAGTCTAACATGCCTATAAATACTTACTATGAAATTATACACTACAACTGTATTACGTGGCCCATAATGGCCCCCAAACAGCATTGCAAACTCCATGCTCCAGATATTGACATTGCCCATGCTACATAACCCTACCACATGGACTCTAATGACCACCACATCCCAACTTGTAGATAGGCAGCGAGAGCAGCATATCACCAGGGTTATAAAGTGTAGATAGATAGGCAGCGAGAGCAGCATATCACCAGGGTTATCAAGTGTAGATAGATAGGCAGCGAGAGCAGCATATCACCAGGGTTATCAAGTGTAGATAGATAGGCAGCGAGAGCAGCATATCACCAGGGTTATCAAGTGTAGATAGATAGGCAGCAAGAGCAGCATATCACCAGGGTTATCAAGTGTAGATAGATAGGCAGCGAGAGCAGCACATCACCAGGGTTATCAAGTGTAGATAGATAGGCAGCGAGAGCAGCATATCACCAGGGTTATCAAGTGTAGATAGATAGGCAGCGAGAGCAGCATATCACCAGGGTTATCAAGTGTAGATAGATAGGCAGCGAGAGCAGCATATCACCAGGGTTATCAAGTGTAGATAGATAGGCAGCGAGAGCAGCATATCACCAGGGTTATCAAGTGTAGATAGATAGGCAGCGAGAGCAGCATATCACCAGGGTTATCAAGTGTAGATAGATAGGCAGCGAGAGCAGCATATCACCAGGGTTATCAAGTGTAGATAGATAGGCAGCAAGAGCAGCATATCACCAGGGTTATCAAGTGTAGATAGATAGGCAGTGAGAGCAGCATATCACCAGGGTTATCAAGTGTAGATAGATAGGCAGCGAGAGCAGCATATCACCAGGGTTATCAAGTGTACTAGATAGATAGGCAGCGAGAGCAGCATATCACCAGGGTTATCAAGTGTAGATAGATAGGCAGCGAGAGCAGCATATCACCAGGGTTATCAAGTGTACTAGATAGATAGGCAGCGAGAGCAGCATATCACCAGGGTTATCAAGTGTACTAGATAGATAGGCAGCGAGAGCAGCATATCACCAGGGTTATCAAGTGTACTAGATAGATAGGCAGCGAGAGCAGCATATCACCAGGAAAAGGCTCAACAGTTAGTTCCAGTGTCCCAGAACCACCCCACTCCATGCCAGCTCCCATGTTCCACAATATCCACAATCTAAAGAGTACACCTCTTTGGCAGTAACACAGAGCCAGCTAACGTTAATTAGCAAGGCAGTCTAAGACACAAGCTACTAAGTAGTACGTAGTCACTCAGTAATCAGCATTTCCTTAATTAGCGCCTCCCCTGGTTAGTGAAATATGTGTGGTCCGTGCTTAAGACTAAGACTCTAAAACATTCTTAACAGCAGCGATATGGACAGAGACGTGGGGCTGGCTGATGGTGGGTGACCACCAAAGAGGAGCGTTCCTGGCTTTGCATCATTGGGCAGATCAGGAGGACTCTACAAAACCTCAATAACGTTCCAATGGATTTGAGTCGCTACCGTTCTCTGCACTGTTGCACAATTCCAATCCAAATGGAGCCCTTCTTGTGCGGTGACACTGTGAGAACCCAGCACAGCTTTTCAGAACGAAACGCCACAGAGTTCTACAGTAACTCGACACCAACACCTGGCATTAGTCTACAATAAGTATGGGTGAAAGGAGTCAGTTCCGTGATGTCTGGGAGAGTTACACAACCAGAACCCAGGATGTTTACACTCAAGAAAGTCAGCTCCAGGGTCACAGCCATGTCATACACACAGTTCCTGCTACCAGGGGGATATGTATAGATTTACAGCAGAACCATGAGCAGCCACACACACACAGAATTATCTATGGCCCAACAGTGTATTATGCGCAAATACACAAATGTATATATGTATGTATATATTAGGGATGTCCGATATTATCGGCCGATATCAGCAGTAAAATGTGATATCGGAAAATATCGGTATCGGTTAAAAAAAACAAAAACAATAACAATATTTGTTATATATATATCCAGTGAAATTATTAGTTACCTGAAATTATTCCGTTTTTTGGACGGGGAAACCCTTCATATATCGGTATCGGTTGATATCGGTATCGGAAATTAAGAGTTGGACAATATCGGAATATCGGTAAAAAAGCCAATATCGAGCATCCCTAGTATATATATATATATACACATTGGGGGTTGTGCCCATCATTGTACCCAGTCTGCCACCGTTGAAAGCCTATGGAGATGTTTACCTTCTTTGCAGGGCTATAACCTTTTAAATTGTATTGCTATATTGACATTACTATGGCCCATTCAACATCGATTATCTATCGTTCCGGATGTGGGAACGTTATATTTTTTCATTCATACATTGTTGTGTTAATACCTTCGAGAATATAAGTATGTTTTAAGCTTTTCTGCTGTAATTCCAAAAACGCTAGTTATAGGCCCTGACGCATATGATAGATTGGCGTTTCTTTCCTATACACGCTATATTAAAGGGGAACTATCTTATAAATGGCCTTTTTGAGTGTTTAGCATTGTTTCCTAGCTATGTGAACTTATATTAATATGATCTATGTCTCAAAATTCTCATATTGGCGCATTCTTCCAATTCTCCTCTCACAATATTCACCCTCACTGAACTGAGTCGTTTGAAAATGTGCCTATATGTGATGTCATATAGTCACTGCTGCATGTTAATGTGCAAGGAGAACCAGAACCCGCAGTGGTTTAGGAGCCCAGGCTCAAAACAGCTCGAAATCTTGAGGTAGAAAAATGCTGTTTTTGAGGACTTGATTAGAAATACAAAACAATGAATAAAAAAAATATATATATTACAGAGGTGTTCCATAGACTCACAGGAATTGTGTAAAAGTGCCCAAATAGTGAAAGAAATAGTAAAATAGTTCCCCTTTAAAAAATTTAAATGTATATGATCGGTATACATTATGCTTCATCATGCGTGAAGGAAAGGGGGGGGGGTCGTTTATAATTCCTTGATAGTCAGTAACGGCTTTATTTAGTATGGGTTGATATATTGATCAGACTGATTGCAAACAAGGAAATGGACAATCGGGCTGAAAATAACGTTACTGTCCTCTTACCGTTCGCAGATGAGACTGGAGGAAAAAGATCCCAATTATTTGACGCCGATCTCCTAGATCCATTTCCGGTTTGTATGGCGCAATAAACGCCGAAATCATATCGATTATTGCGTTTCGAAAGCGATCCAAATGCACTAGAGTGTTTGTCTGGATCCACATAACAAGATATGACTGCCGGAGGGATTTCCTCGACGCACCGATCGCCACTTCCGGTTTTCTCAGACACGGTGCCGCTGCAGTCCGGAGGGAGGCTGGATGAATTATGAATGCCATGGCGAAAAAATGTAATATTGATCCCAAAAACGATTTACGCCGTTGTTGGCGTTCAACGCATGGCGGGCAATAAGGACTTATGCCGTTTTTGGCGACCAATGTGTTAATCCCTTCAGGTGTACAATCTCGCATATGAGATTAGAATATTTGAGAAATCAACATTCTAATGATGCTGCTATAATGTCTACTGGCTATATACTGGCTATTAGGGCTGACCTTTGAATTTTTTTTTAGAATTCAAAGCTTCGGGACCGAGATTCGATTTTAATTCGAAGCTTCGAGATTAAAAAAATTAAATAAAAAATTATAAATATATATATATATTTTTTTATGTTGTGGGACTTGTACAGCACTTTGTTCAACTTTGTCAGTGCTGTAAAGTTTAAACCTTTTAAAATCTTAGACAAACAAAACACTTTCATGCTTTCATGAAATATTGTAAGCCGTCATTTGAGGCTTTATAAAAGCAGCACAATGAACACATCTGTCAGTGCAGAGTCCGACCTCATCTTAAATAACAAACAGCATTGCTTGTTGTAGTTAACACTTTAATCGCTGATGACGTGTTTAGACGTCATTCCTCGCCATGCTCATTCTGCCGAAGACGCCGTAACTCGTCTTTGATATCAATAATTCAAAAATCTGTGATCGAAATCATATTTCTCCTCCGGAGACATGAGATGTACTGGTGAGCTCCACTCAACTGTCTAACGGTTCGAGAGCGCCATCTGGTGGCCGATCGGCCAAGAGGGAGGGGCGCGCCAAACAGGAAGTGCTCATCCATAATCCGTCCGGGCACTCACGATCGGTAGCCGGACTCCATCTCAACACACTGGATAATCAATCGCTCGCCCTAACTCAATAAACAACGTTATTTGGACGTATATATTATTATACAACCTGGAAATGGTTCATCAGGATCAACATCCCATAATCGAAAACTGTCTACTCCACGCTGATCGTCCAACGGCGCGAGGAAGATATGGTAAGATCCAGCGTTATTTTCTAACGTATTCTATACTAACTGATCTGATGATCATATGACCCACACTAGATGAATGGTATAACGTTGCCCACGGAATTATAAACGCCCCCTCGCCCATCCGGTCAATATCAGATGATACGTAGTAACTTCTAGAAGTACCTCCAATTGAAATGTTTCATCTGGCAACGATCGCTACCAAACTGTATTTGATCATCAATATAATGCATTTGGAGCTATAAATCAAGTTCTGGAGAAAGCTGCAGAAAACGGTAAAAACATACTTATACGTTAGACCATTTTAGTATGAATATGTGAATGAAAAAGTATATCGTTGCTACACCCTGAACAATGGATATAGGACATTGAATGGGCCATAATAATGGCAATTTAGCAATAGAATTTAAAAAGTTATAGCCCTGCAAAGAAGGGGACCTTCTCCATAGACAAATAGAGCTGGCTAGGGATGGTAAATTATGAATTTGAACCATGGCGATCAAAGTGTTAACAAAGAGAGGCAGAGTTGATTTTGCAAAAAAATAAATGTAATACCGGTAATCGAATTTTATTTTCATATTCGAATCCCATGCCCATCGAACGAAGCTTCGAAGCTTCGAAGTATTTAAGACAGCCCTACTGGCTATATACTGGCTGTATACTGGCTATATACTGGCTATATACTGGCTAGCTATATGTCAAATAAAGGATTCCAATGAGACTGGAGGCCTGAAAGGGTTAAGACCATTAGCTAATATGTCAGAAAGAGCCCATGCATCCCTGTGTAGTGTAACAGTTGGAATCATGCGTTTGTTGTATGGAGTCACATTGTGGCCAGCGCTCCTCTCAGTGAGGCCATAACTGCTCACGCAACAAATGCACACAGCTATTTCCACAGGTCATTTGATAGTGAATAAAATCAGACAATAAAAAGAAAAATTCCACAATCCTTTCCTTTTACCACTCGGCGTTACATAAGACTGGAAAGTTGCGGTACAGATTTGGTCATATTAAAGCACAGACCGGACCGAGGGCTGAGAAATACCTGCCTAAACTAGGCTCCCCGTATGGAGTTGTCATGGCGTCTGCATCAATAGATTCTGGCCTGAGCGTATTTGTCTTGGCCCCGCCGTGTTGACACTGTGGAAATGAGAGTTTCCCCTCTAGATGCTTCAGCGTGGTGCCTGCCTGGCAGAGTTCCACCACAACATACCAGGATTGTCCCGAGTGTGACCACTGCTCGTGTTGTGTCTATGTCTCGAAACCCTCACCACGTTCATGTTCCAGTTGCTCAGACTGTGGTTCATCTACTATGAGTATGTGTGCCTGCACGTTGTATAGACTAGACTGTTTACTTTTTCTCCTACACATACATTCAGAGTACTATGAGTATGTAAGCCTGCACGTTGTGTACTGTACTATGAGTATGTAAGCCTGCACGTTGTGTAGACTGTTTACTTTTACTGCTACTCATAGTATACATTCAGTTTACTATGAGTATGTGAGCCTGCACGTTGTGTAGACTGTTTACTTTTACTGCTACTCATAGTATACATTCAGTTTACTATGAGTATGTGAGCCTGCACGTTGTGTAGACTGTTTACTATTACTGCTACTCATAGTATACATTCAGTTTACTATGAGTATGTGAGCCTGCACGTTGTGTAGACTGTTTACTATTACTGCTACTCATAGTATACATTCAGTTTACTATGAGTATGTGAGCCTGCACGTTGTGTAGACTGTTTACTTTTACTGCTACTCATAGTATACATTCAGTTTACTATGAGTATGTGAGCCTGCACGTTGTGTAGACTGTTTACTTTTACTGCTACTCATAGTATACATTCAGTTTACTATGAGTATGTGAGCCTGCACGTTGTGTAGACTGTTTACTTTTACTGCTACTCATAGTATACATTCAGTTTACTATGAGTATGTGAGCCTGCACGTTGTGTACCGTTTACTTTTACTGCTACTCATAGTATACATTCAGTTTACTATGAGTATGTGAGCCTGCACGTTGTGTACCATTTACTTTTACTTTTACTCCTACTCATAGAATACATTCAGATTAAAATTCTTTATTGCCTATATGTATTTTAACGTATAATATAACCGATAGGGCATACAGACCCTCATCTGTACCCTTGTTTACACAGTTTATTTTTCCTCATATGTTTATATTCAGACCAAATTTTATTGCCTATATTTATGTATAGGCATTAGGCAATGTTCATTTTATACTATATAGATAGTTGTTCATATTTATTGTTATATTGTAGAAATGTGTGCATTGAAATGTCTGTAAAGTATCGACGACATTGAAAATGAGGGTGACCTCAATTGTCTTTTCGAGTATGAATAAAGGTTGATGATGATGTCTTTCTCAGGAGGTAGAGCGGTCGTCTGGTAATTGGAAGGTTCCCGGTTCGATTCCCACTCCTCCTGGGCAGTGTGTCGAAGTGTCCTTGAGCAAGACACTTAACCCCTAATTGCTCCCGATGAGCAGGTTGGCACCTTGCATGGTCACCTCCGCCGTCGGTGTGCGAATGTGTGAGTGAATGTGTGAATGTGAGGAACAAAATTGTAAAGAGCTTTGGATAAAAGCGCTATATAAATGCACCGTTTACCCTTTATTACCCTGCCCATACCAGTACCTCCCCTCCCCCTTCCTGCTATGACACCTGAATTTCCCAAAAGGGGATCAATAAAGGAATATCTTATCTTTCCCTATGCTGTGTTTCAGTGTGCATGTCTCTCCATATATACCTTCATTGTCTCTCTCTGCTCCTCCCTCAGCCAGCCTGCGTGCCCTCGCCTCCTCCTCCTGCTGCTTCTGTTGGATCCTCATAAACAGGACGCGCTGGGTCGGAGGCAGGAAGTCCGGTACATTCATCCCTCCCTGATTGGCGGAGCCACTATTGGTAGGACCGTCGGCGCAGCCCGATTGGTCGCCGAACTTCCCTCCTCCTCTCTCATCCATTCCTCCAAAGCCGTGGAAGTTGTCACCTGGGAGAGACAGAGAAGGTTCAGTTAACCCTTTCACTGCGACAACACAGAAGGTTAACCCTTTCACTGCCACACAAAGGGTTAAGCCGTGCCTGCAACCGAAAATACCAGGAACTTGAATTGCCAAGAACGGCATTTGGTCCATGAAGATTAGGCAAATCGGTGACATGGCTATTCCCAAAAGAGGCACTCCCCAAATTGCCTACTTTAACCTCTTAAGCCCTAGCCCTATTTTCTGAAAATCCGCCTAAAAAAAGATTGCTCCACTTCTACAAGGTCCATTTGTATGTTCTTGGTATCTAGGGACATCTATGGATCTCAGGGAATGTATTCCCAGTGTCAGAAATACTGTGTCTATTACTAGGTTTGAGTAAATTGTAATGAACCAAAGGAAATATATATATATTTTTTACGAAAATATACACTTTGACTGCTGTTTTGACAGGGTTAGGGTCTTTAATCTTGGCTACATTTGAAAAAAACGCAACATTAATACAGTCTGTAGAGATGGATTTATGGCGTGATGTCATTTGCGGTCCACCACCAGACCGCTCGGGCTTATAAGAGGTTAAATACTTGAGCTGCAAATAAAGAAATTTGTTTGTGTTGCAGGTTTTTGGAAATGTCGGTTGAACTTAAATGCTGTGAGTATTCAATCATTCAGAATGTTTAGTGCCGCAGCCCCCAAAGTTCCTGGACTGAGCAGGGACTTATGGGGGGTAAAATTATCTCTGGGAACTCGCCTGGTCCCCGCCGTGCAAATGCCCTGAGTTCCTGAACAAGTCCCTAGTTCCTGAACAAGTCCCTGGTTCCTGAACAAGTCCCTGGTTCCTGAACAAGTCCCTGGTTCCTGAACAAGTCCCTGGTTCCTGAACAAGTCCCTGGTTCCTGAACAAGTCCCTGGTTCCTGAACAAGTCCCTGGTTCCTGAACAAGTCCCTGGTTCCTGAACAAGTCCCTGGTTCCTGAACAAGTCCCTGGTTCCTGAACAAGTCCCTGGTTCCTGAACAAGTCCCTGGTTCCTGAACAAGTCCCTGGTTCCTGAACAAGTCCCTGGTTCCTGAACAAGTCCCTGGTTCCTGAACAAGTCCCTGGTTCCTGAACATGTCCCTGGTTCCTGAACAAGTCCCTGGTTCCTGAACATGTCCCTGGTTCTGGGGGAAAGTAGTCTGGCTGGCTGCACTTTGGGCACAAGCTCGTCGACGCTTTGCACAGCGCAGGAAGAAGCAGTGGTTGAGTGGTGCAACAAGGCATTGGAAATAATAAAGGCTTAGCGGTGCCCTTGCCACGTCCTATTTGAAATTACCATTTGCCAATTGAGCAACTTTCATTTTTGTGGACAAACTGGTGTCTATATTATTTTTTTCTGTGTCCACTCTCCTTCAACAGGAATGTAAATATGCAAATGCTTTGACACTTTCCAACCTGTCCTAGAAACAGGTTTCCTGGCTCCATTGCTGCAGCTCATTCATTAATTAATTGAGCCATCCTCCCATCAATTCCTTTCCATTCAATGTATTCTCACCTTCCTCCATCACACCCTCCATCTTCATGCCCTGCTGCTGGTTGAAGAAGTTATCAAAGAAGTGTCCTCCACTGGGAGGGGGTCCTGGCGGCATCATGCCCCCGTGAGGAGGCCCGTCGCCTGGGCCAAAGCCTCCCATCATAGAGGGTCCCCCGGGGCCCATGTTGGGAGGCCCCTGGTTAATCCCAGGGCCGGGGCCCATGTTCTGCATGTCAGGGGACATCATGCCCGGGTGTCCTGGAGGGCCGGGGAAGCGGTTCGGTGGCCCACCAGGGGCCCCTTGGGGCCCAGGGGATCCAGCCTGGCCCGGGTTTGCATTGGGAGCCTGACTTCTAGAGAGAGAATGTAGGTTAGCATTCTTATAGTCACCCTCTATTACGTAACACACGGATGATACTATCATTCTTGAAGTCACCATGAGATAACAGTATGTATCACATGTCGCTTGCATGATTTGACGTGTTTCTGAATCAAACAGGTTGTTCCGGACATAGCACTGGGAGGGACTTTCCATATTAAGATTACTTTATTGTCAATTTATACAAGGCAAATTTGTCTTTTCGAAACATCCCTCCTAGTTTCATGTACACATAAATTCACCATACATTAGGGGTGTAAAGGTACACGTATCCGTACCGAACCGTTTCAGTGTGTACCATACCGTATCGAACGACTGTGCACCAACGAATACAACGGTATGTTAACCACTAATGACTTTTTTTCACAATCTAATATAATTTTTTTTTATTTTCTTTACAAGTCATTTTCTATTTTTCTCCCATCCCAATTTCGTATTTCCAATTCTTCCCTCCCCTGTCTTGAACGTTGCTAGACTATGCCTCCCACTGGTCGGCTGTAGTGAGGATAGAAGCCTTGCATCATGTGTCCCCTCCGCGTCTATGCGAATACCAACGCAGTTGTGCGATTTGCGAATCTGATTGGCCACTGACGTTTCTGGTCATGTGACATGTGCGCGCAATCGCGAGACGAGCGGTGTCTTTGCCCATTTCCGCGTCGAACAGCCTGCAAACTACCTGGCGTTCTATCGCCATGCTCTAAGACAAACTCTAACCTTAACCAACTTCGAAAGAGTGCCTAAGCTTAACCGTCGAAAAGAACTTGCCGTCACACGATTGGTGCACATGTCACATGACCAGAAACGTCAGTGGCCAATCAGATTCGCAAAACGCACAACTGCGTTGGTATTAGAATATAGGCGTCCCCTCCGGTACACGAGGAGGCAGCCTGTCGCAACTTTTCACCGCAGCAGTTTGAACTCTCAGTGGCGAGGAGTAGCGCCGTGGGAGGCTCACGCTGCCCCCGATACTTCCTGTTTCTGCCGCACCGGCATCACCCAACCGACCTGTAGGAGTCGCTGTCCACAACGTCCAATACCCACCCACCGGCTTTCCCACCCCTAACACTGCCAATTGTGTTAGTATGACGGCCGGCCAAGCTGGTAGCAACGCCGAGAGCTGGGCTCAATACCAGCATCTCCTGCGTTAGTGGCGAGCGCATTGCCCACTGCGCCACTCGGCCGCCTTGTCAACGAATATTCTATATTGAAATTAATAATAGACTTGTAAAAAAAATTAAACAAATTATAATAATTATATTAGATTGTGAAAAAAACAGCGTTAGTGGTTAACATACCGTTGTATTCGTTCGGTACACTACACAGCCGGTACGGTACACACTGAAAGAGTTCGGTTTGGTACGGATACGTGTACCTTTACACGCCTAACACATACAAATTTCATCAGAGGTTAGAGCACAGGGTTGACCGCAGTACAGCACCCCTGAAGCAGTTTGGGGGTTCAGTGCCTTGCTCAAGGACACTTAGGCAGAGATGGTGGGTAGTACCATAGATGTAATACCAGCCACCCTTCAGTCACCAGCACACAGCTGGAATACACCCTCCTCTCTGTGCTTTTAAAATCCATGGGATCACATTTTTCACTTCATAAGAAATGTTATCACCATACAAGATACTACATACTGTGCTTGACTCTCTGAACATGAAGTGCCTATGAACCACCACTAGAGGCTAACAGTGAGTGTGTCAGTGTTTCAGATGCTTTGGGATAGTCTGGGATCACACATCACAGAACACAAACAATCAATACAGGGAGAGTCCACCAGTGTTTAAATGTTTTTTCTATCGCTCACCTGACAGCCAGTTTCTGAGCCAGCTGTCCTGTCGGCTGGACTTTGATCTCAAACAACGAGGGGATCTTCTTCCCTCCACCACCTCCTCCTCCTCCTCCTCCACCACAGGGAGGTGGGGGGCCCATTGAGGGTGAAAGGCCATTGGGGTTCGGGGGACCTCCTGGATAGGGACCTCCATCAGGGCAAGAGGGAGGGGGACCTGAACAGGGACCAGGCCCAGGCATAGGCCCTGGTCCTGGGGGAACTTTGTTGACCGGGGGGCCCTGGTTGGGCCCGGGGGGACCTCCAAAGTCACCCCCAAGCGGCTCACCGAACTCCCCACCGGGACACGTGCCGTCTGACGGACCGGGTCGAGGAGGGGTGGGGAGGAGGCCTACGCCAGGAGGGGGTTTAGGGAGAGGGTTGATCCCTTGTTTCTTCAACTCCTCCACCTCCTTCTCGTCCTCTGCTCCCGCCTCTGCGTCCTCAGCCAACATCTAGACAAGTGGGGAGACGCAAAGAGAAAGAAAGACGTGAGAGTCAATTAATCTGATCGAAAACAGTCCATCAGAGTGAGTGTGGTTATGAAAGAGCACAGGAGGAGTAAGAAAGAGAGGAACAGGGAAAAGGAGAGGATCCTACCTTGTTGAGGAGCTCCTGAGTGGCGTCGGAGAGCGCGTCGTGGGAGAACATACACTCGTCTCCGTTGACGCAGCTCCCTGTGGTGTGGAACAGCTTACAGGGGAAGTCGCGTAGCCGGAGGGTCAAGGATCACATGCTGAACATAATTCACTGACTCAGTTACAAAAGGTGATTTATGATAACTGTAGGAGCTATTTGATTGTTTTTGTAGTTTGTTAAGTTCATCACTGGGTGGCAGCGCGGAGCGCATGGGTTTTGGATAAAGGCACAGGTGTAGGCTATTGCAATCAAGGTATGGGTGACGGAGAGGTACCCTCGCTCGTTTTCACTATTATTAATATAACTATTGTTTGGCTCAGCAACCATGTATTAAGTTAAATATTTGAATTAAATGGGAACTTCACCCAACGGCAAGTGACACCGACTGGACATTACTTTTATTTTAATTGCGCGTCAAAGGCGATTTCCCGCACCCAGCCGAGCGCCTACCAGGACATCAGGATGCCTATTCCTTAATGACAGGTCAGTAGTGCTGCTTTTGCTTCCGCGTTTTCCCTGATTGGCTGCGCCATGCCCCGCGGCAGGCGCGGCAACCGCAGAGCAGAGCGGCAGAGCGCGAGCGGAATTAGGTAACCGCCGCAGGAATCCGCCATGATTTTCATTCAGCGCTTCAGCTCACCTGGCATAGCAGCGGTCCGCGGTCCTGCGGTTCGTTGTTGACGAGTTCGAATCCCATGATTTTTCTTTTTTTAACGTGATTTTTTTTTTAACGTGTATTCTTTCGCCGGTTAAGGTTAGGCATGGTTAAGGTTAAGGTTAAGGTTAGGCATTGTTTCGGAGTTGGTTAAGGTTAGAACGGTTAAGTTTAGGCGCTGTTAAGGAGCTGGTTAAGGTTAGAGTTTGTCAAAGAGAATGGCAATAATCTTTCTATGGTTAAGGTTAGGCATGGTTAAGGTTAAGGTTAGGCATTGTTTCGGAGTTGGTTAAGGTTAGAACGGTTAAGTTTAGGCGCTGTTAAGGAGCTGGTTAAGGTTAGAGTTTGTCTTAGAGACAGCCTATTTCCGCACTGCCGCTCTCCCGCGTTGCCGCGGTCACATGGTCAAATTGTCACATTCTTGCACTCATGACCTGTCATAAAGCCACACGCCATCAGGATAGTCGCTACAATAACTGTTGAAGTAAACGTGCCTGCGATGCAGCAAAGGATATCATGCATGTAGGTACAATTGTCAGCCCGGGCACAGAAGCCAGTGATGTAGAACTTGCACAGCTCCATCTTCTTGGGCAGCTCAATGTCATGGCTGAAGTTACAGTGGTCCCCCTGGTGGCCAAAAGAGGTAACAACAATAATGAGACCACAACATATTCGCATCACAAGGGAATAACATTGGCATTTGTAAACAATACGAAGAGGAAGTCACATGGAGCATGTGACTTCATGTTTCATATACATTTATATATTTATATTTACCGCATATATATCCATATCTGTCTGAATATACCTGCATATAATCCTTCTATATACCTACTTATACACCCACCTGCACATAACCCATATAACTCTGTATGATAGCATGTACAATAATGCTGTATATATTTGCTGGCCAGTATGAATATAGTTATACCCATATCACTATACATATGAATACTACAACTCTATACATACATCTGATTAGCACTATACTCAGTAGTACTTATTTATATATTTTATACCCAGTTTAATCACCTGTACATTGTATATTTCTATTCCACTTTACTGCTACATTTGCACTCTGGTTGGATGCCAAACATCTTTTCGTTGTATGATGACAATACATTCAAGTCTAATCTAATCTAAAATAAATGTGAGGCAACATATTGTAGCTCCTTCACTGTGTGGGACATGATGTCCTGCTGAGAAGTAAATAGTTAGTGGTTATTAAGTCTTACCCAGGTGCAGCGCCCCTCGATGTAGTACTTGCAGATGGCCTTTCCTTTTTTATCCTGGTGCTTATCGTGCTGATTCCTCCTCCCGCCGCCTCCTCCTCCTCCTCCTCCTCCTCCTCCTCCTCCTTCTCCACCACCATCCTGAACCACAAACACACAGAGAAAGAGCAAAGTGTCAACTAAAGCAAAACACAAGAGAAGGCGAGCAGATTTAGATTCTCAGAAGGGGAGGGAAAATTCCTAGCTGTTTTTAATCTATTTAGAAGTGGAGGGCAAATTCCTAGCGGTGTTTCAGCTCTTGTCAGAGCAGCATGTGCTCCTTTCTCAAAATGTGGACATTTTGTCCGATTTCGCTGCAGAAGTTAAGATAAGATAAGATAAGATATTCCTTCATTGATCCCCTTGGGGAATTTCAGGCATCATAGCAGCATGGGGGAAGGGGAGGGGGAGGTACAGGTATGGGAAGGGTAGTAGTAGAAAGACATAAACATAGGCAATAAAATTATATCTGAATATATTATATATTTTTTATAAATAAACAGTGTAAACAATATAATCAACTCCGAATATGAGAAAAATAAACAGTGTAAACAAAGGTGCAGATGAGGGTCTGTGTGCCCTGTCGGTTATATTATATGTTACAATAGATAGAGCCTATAAAGAATTTGAATCTAAATAAACTATGAGTAAGAGTAAAAGTAAACAGTATACACAAGGTGCAGTATACACAAGGTACCGTAACTGGCATGATATACGTCATACATTGTAGTCCGTGCAGGTTTTGGTGGTTAAGAATCAGACACACTTAACAGTTTGGACACTTGTAGCTTTTTGCTGGCTTCCTGGGTTACGGATTCAACTTATGTTGAACTATGATGAAAATGAAAATACAGGAGTGGACCTTGTCTAGCTCACATCAGGAACAATGATGTGATGCCAATGTCTTTGTATTCCACTTTTCCCAAATTCCCAGCCGTTTTTAGTCCATTTCGTGACGTTAACAAGCCTCACCCCAAGGTCCATGTCTCCATTGTTGTCTTCATCGTTACCACCATCGTTACCACCATCGTTACCACCGCCTCTTCCTCTCCCTCGGTTACGGCCCCTCCCTCCACGGTTCATACCACGTCCTCCTTTACCTCTCCCACGACCACGGCCACCTTTACCGCCTGGCGGAGAGAGAGACGACAGAGAGACAGAGATCAGAGGGGAAGAGAGCGTGAATCTGTGCAGGAGGCAGGTCACAAACCACAGCCGAGATCAACGGTGTGGCGTTCACCTTATTTACACGTAAGGCTGGGCGATAAAACGATAACGATAATTATCGCGATATATTTTAATAATCGATATCGATTGATAATTAAAAAAAATACAACAGGGCAGTTTTAAAACCAGAGACAGTGGACAGACTTGTCTTTCTTGCCTGCAACTAAAGTAATGGATTTGCTTGTCCAAATGACAATACTGACCAAATTGAGATTCCTTTTTCTCGTCCATTTATTTAGTTTGCTTTCTAATTTAAAATACAGTTTGAAACAGTCTGTACACAGTAGGCTATGTGTGCTAGCAGAGCTAGTCTCCAGTCGCGGGTCACATGTGCAATGGTTTGTGAGGGGCTGTAACACTAAAGATGGCGGCAACAACAAAGAATTGCTGCAAAATAAACATACATCTGTTGTTAATTTTTTTTTTTAAATACTAGAGACCTTTCACTTCAATGTTAAAACGTCACTCTAAAAGGAATGCCACTTCAAGAAACAGAATAAGTCAAAATAACTAGGGATGCCCCGTTCGATCGGGCAGCGATCGGTATCGGCCGATATTCAGTATGAATATGAGATTAGGAAATTCCGATAATGCTTTCTTGTCGCCGATTGCGAAAACCGATCGATGATGCGCGCAAAAAACATGATCCAATTCTCAGCGGAGTTGGAATGAGAGAGCGAGTGTGTGTGAGAGAGAGCGTGCGTGCGTGTGCGAGCAAGCATGAGAGGGAGTAAGTGTAGTCGTGACCATAGATATATATCTATGGTCGAGACGACAGACTACTCACACATTGAGCCTCGCTAACCCATACAATACACTGCCCCAGGTCGCTGAGAGACAACAAGCATTCCGTGATGACCCGCCCTACTCTGCCTCTAATTCGCAGACTGTGGGTGGGGGAATGTGATTGGACCAAAGCAGAGTAGACAGACACACACAGACAGTGGAGCAGACAGAGACGCTGCTTGCAGTTGAGATAGCGGAGAATTTTGACTTGTTGCGTGTTGGAGCTGTCTCGTAGATAATACAGATAATGCATATGAAAAGTATAATTTGCTCAGAGTCCAGAGACAGTTGTGGTTCGGCCCGGATCTGGACCGGAGTCCAGACTTTGAGAATGCCTGTGTTAGACCTACAGTATAATACTGCCAGCTGCTATAACAAAACCAAAAACGATCGGTATCGGCAGCGTATCGGCCGATATGGCTCATAGACGATCGGTGACAAAAAAACGTGATCGGGGCATCCCTAAAAATAACAATACAATAGACTAATAACTAGACTGATGATGAACTCATATACTGTAGTTTTCATGTTTTGACATCCAAACGCAGCTAAAACATCTTCAGCTTAGCCTTTTAATACATGCTGCTACTTACTCATTACATCCAGACTATGAATATTGTACTGTAAATGCTATTTTATTGCACTGCACTATTGCAACTATTTTATTCTGTCTATTTTATGATCATTTTATATCTATTTTTATGATTATTGCTAATTGTAAATGAGAGCTATTTTATTGCACTACTGTTAACACTTTCAGTGCCAGCCATAACGTTGATTAATGTCCTTGGATGCCAGCATCCACTTCAATGATAGCGTTAAAAACACATAATCTATGTTTTAAATTATGGCTATGTGTCTAATCTGCCCGACGCTTATCAATGACTTGTTTGCAGTCAACATTGTCAAAACGGATTGTTTTCTTAATCGGTTCATATCCTTTTTATAGCATTTCGAAAAGCTATAGTTTTCTCGAAAATTTCCGGAAAATAGAAAGATTCCCTCCTAAACGGCATTTATTGGAATATTCTCGAATACACTAGACACGTTGTCATTTGTCAGCCTATTTATGAATCGTTCAAATAAACGCTAGATTATCGATAGTATATGTGTACTTATGCACGCTATAGAAGCGAGCTGAGAAATCGATTACCTCATTTCCTCAACATCACACATACACACCAGCGTTTCCGTTAGCCGGTAATTACCGGTATTTGACCGGCAAAATCTGTTGAAGTCCGACATATTTAATCTCTCCGGTCATAATGTCTGGTGAAAATAATTCTTATTTGAATTGTATTAAAATAGGCTAAAATTAAATAGCCTATGCGATGAACGAAACAAACAATCATTACATTTGTTTCATCGTTGCTTCACCAAGCAGCCGGTCTAATAATGACATCCTGTTGTCAGCGCGAGCTGGCTGCTGATATATTTGCGAGAAGCATCCATCTGCCGGCCGGCAGGGTGTAGTACTCCAATTCAGCCATTGGCAATTCAGCTGTTGGGTGGGGGCGCTGCTGAGCGGTTTCCAGACCGGACCTAAAAACACTGCTGCTCCATGCTTCACGTAAATATATCAGCAGCCAGCTCGCGCTGACAACAGGATGTCATTATTAGACCGGCTGCTTGGTGAAGCAACGATGAAACAAATGATTGTTTCGTTCATCGCATAGGCTATTTAATTTTAGCCTATTTTAATACAATTCAAATAATCAAATTGTGTTTAGAGGGAATTATTTTCACAGGACATTATGACCAGCACCAAGTCGTTGGGAGGTGGAGATATACATCACGCAAACCCACGATAATGTTGCCGTCTCTCTCTGCCAAATTTCTCAGTTCTTCGCTTGATATAGTTAATACAAATGTCCAATATAACGGAATTCGTTAGCTCATAAAAATGTGATTATAACAGGACTGCTGTTTATTAAGGTCGGGCAGACTGCCCACCGACACCTCAAGTCGGCAGCAGCACGAAGTCTCGAGGGACTTATTTTATTTGGAATATATTAATGACTGTATATACGCAAAAGTAGCCTAGTTTTAAGTTAAAATATTATAAATGCCTTGCTGATGTCATTCTTTATATAGGCCTATCAATTGTTTTTAAGCTCAATAAACTCTGACCGGAATTTATCCCATTTGTCCGGTAGACACTCAGACCTGCAAAAAAAAATTCTAACGGAAACCCTGATACACACACACACATACGGGACACGCTTGTTATCTCAGTGAATACAGCTCTGATTATCCTAAAACTGGTAACATAGACTCCTTACCTTAGATCAGATGTTCTCCAAAAAGATTATTCCAATTCCTGATCGCCATTCCAAATATCGATCGAATATCGCGTTTATTGATTGATTATTGGCTGCTGTAAATATATATTGCAGGCTGCTTTCCATCTCGCGGTCACTTCCCTCTACATCAGATCCCTCGCCAGCATAGTGGAGCGAGTTGGCCCCCCCCCCACAGATCCACCAGTATAATCGAATGGCCTGCAGTTACACAGGGATAGACGATAGGGGGCGGTATTTTCCCATCGGAGCTCCTAGAGGGGCTGCTGTACCAACGGGAGACTCGGTTGATGAAATATGAATTCAGATCGCTAATAAAAAAAAAAAAAACAACAATTCGCGTCGTCGGCACTCAGCGGGGGGCATGAAATAACGACATATGTCGTGGCCGGCACTCAAAGTGTTAATGATCCGAGGTGGAAGCTGACCTCTGCCTCTGTCTTTGGACTTCCTATACTGGTTGACGTCTTTATAGTCCTCGTATTCCTCTTCTCCCATGTTCTCGTAGTCCTCTTCGCCAAACTGGAACAGACAGAAACCAATGACGTGAGTTTGACGAAACATACCACATGGAAGCAACAGACCTCTGCAACAGACTGAGGACAATACTGTGGAGCGTGATAGTGTTCGTCTGTTACACTGCATGCGATATGGAGAGGGAGATGATCCAATCCAATAATGAATAATCCAATGATATCTCTTATCAGGCAGGTCTCAACACATTCAGTGCCAAAAACGGAAAATTACGTGTTTGCTCGACAAGCGTTGAGTGCCAAAAACAAGAGATTACGTTTTTGGATCGTTTGATCTTTTTACTTTGATCCCCGCTCTACAGACTTGCCCGGAGCGATCTGCATCACTGTGGCACATTCACATACATTAGAACTGCAATGCTGATCGACTATCACCAGGTGGCAGTATCGTCTGTGTCTGAACTGGAATGGCTTGGTGTTGATACGCGGCCTCCTCTTTTTTTTTTCTTGGTAGGGGCACCTCCTCCTGCTTGAACATAGATTCACATTGATCGCCGCAAAATTCTGTTGCCTAAGCGTATTTTACCATCGAAACGTGTATAGACATATACACTGGTAATCGCGATGGCGATGCGATCACTTGGAATTATTCTTCTTGGAATACCTTCTGGCTAAGGTAAGGTATATTCTATGTCTATTTGACCGAATCTGAAATGTGTTTTTCTAACAATCACAGTTATGTGTTTCACCGGATGAAAAACATGCTCTGCAAACACGATCACAGTTTTGAGTTAAAACACCGTGGAAACGACTATCAAGCTGGCAATCTAGCGGTAAAGATAAGCGATACGCGCGGCACTCAAAGTGTTAACAGATGCTTGTAGACATTCTGGAACGTGTTCTTACCTCCATTTCTTCACCATATCCTTCTCCGTCATCATTCTCTCCTCCCGTTTTTCCTCCTCGCCCCCCTCTTCCTCCACCCCCTCCTCCTCTACCTCCACCCCCTCCTCCTCTTCCCCCTCTCCCTCCCCTCATCCCTCCTCTCGCCCCGCGGCCTCTCTGGTTCTTCATACGACCTTTACCCCCTGCAAGAAAAGGAGGAAACACCCCGTCAGTAATCTATGGCTAATAAGAATCCCAAAATGTATTAATGAATCTAATTAACAAATAATTTCCACGAGAGCATTAAAGCTCAAATCAAAACAAAATTCAAACTATCTGATCAGACAACAAACATGTATGACCCCGAAGAGGGTGATGTAATCTATTGAGAGCCAATGAATCACCTCTGGCTCTAGATTTGATACCTCGGCCCCTGTTGCCGCTGCCACCACCACCGCCCCCTCCCTCCTTGGCCTTGCGATATTGGTTGAGCTCCTTGGTGAAGTCGTCGCCGTACTCTTCTTCCCCCATTTCCTCGTCCTCCTCTCCCTCGAAGTTATCTTCCTCGTAGTCGTTGTAGCCTCCGTACCCCTGCTTGTCCATCTTCATGTAGCTGCCCTTTTTAGAGCGCCTGTAGTCCTCGCCCCCGCCCCCCCCGCCCCCGCCCCCGCCACCACCACCACCACCACCACCACCGCCGCCACCACCACCACCGCCGCCACTGCCTCCGTGAGCCTGGAGGAGGAGAGAAGGCACAGAAAGTCACTCTCTGCTAATGTACTAATGGATGAACCACTTTAAAACACTTGCTACATGGAGTTCAGTATAGATACACAGGTATGTTGTTTGGACTCACAGTAGGAGGGTACTGAGGACTGTACTCTATAGTGTTTAGTATAGATACAGGTATGTTGTTTGGACTCACAGTAGGAGGGTAGTGAGGACTGTACTCTATAGTGTTTAGTATAGATACAGGTATGTTGTTTGGACTCACAGTAGGAGGGTACTGAGGACTGTACTCTATAGTGTTTAGTATAGATACAGGTATGTTGTTTGGACTCACAGTAGGAGGGTAGTGAGGACTGTACTCTATAGTGTTTAGTATAGATACAGGTATGTTGTTTGGACTCACAGTAGGAGGGTAGTGAGGACTGTACTCTATAGTGTTTAGTATAGATACAGGTATGTTGTTGGGACTCACAGTAGGAGGGTACTGAGGACTGTACTCTATAGTGTTTAGTATAGATACAGGTATGTTGTTGGGACTCACAGTAGGAGGGTACTGAGGACTGTACTCTATAGTGCAGGGCTGTACAGTGAGAGATATATGTTGCACGTGCTACAGCAACATCGGTCTGTGCGATGAATGGATTTACTTCAGTAGCACTGGTGCGATAGGCATTCGGTTCATATCGATACTCTTATTTTGAAAATCCTGTGGCGGGTCTCATTTCCGCCTAAGTGCAGCTCCAGCTATAATAACTAATGGCTCCGGCAGCTAGCAACGCTCAGTTCATATCGATACTCTTATTTTGAAAATCCCGTGGTGTCGTGACTCATATCCGCTCGGCTCACAACACAGACAGCAGTACTCGTCTCAGTAGTAGCAGTAGTGTCTGGAACACGCACATTGCAACATAGCAAGGCTAGTGTGCCTATTTCGCCACCCAAAACAAATCCCTGCTGTTTTATTCCGCAACGGGTCAAATGCATCTAACATGCTTTGCAATCCTCGCCATTCCTTTATGACAACGTTGTGTTTAAGATGGGAATTAACGTTACGTTAGCGTAAGCTAACAACAAGCTAAAACCCTGTTCAGAGTGATAGAGAGAACAGCAGAGTGGGGACTGGGAAGGAGGGGGGGGCATTCTCCCTTCTGTGTGTGTGCGTTTGAAATGATATGACGAAGTCAGATGAGTATATTATATTGATAGTAAATGTACTGAGGGTGGACAGATAATGTTGATATTTAAACATAAAAAATACAATACATAATAAATGTATTCATGATCATCATGCAACATAAAACAATTGCAGGAACGGTTTGGGAGAGGAAGGGGTTTTTGGTTGCGTGTTCCAAAAAAAAATTCTTAAAGTTTAAAGCTCAATATATCAAAACGTGGCACTTTATAGTGAACAGGAGGTCTATTTGTATTAAAAACAATAAATAGTTTTTCATTTAAATGTCTGGAAGAGCTTAAAAAAATAGTCAAATAATATTTGTTACTTTTTTTTTTGAATCTCTCTTTCTCCTATTTTTCTTTGTTTTCTCCCCGTCCCAATTTAGGCTATGGTTAGACTAGTGTATTCCTGGCGTTTTTTTATACGTTTTTGACGACGTTTCATGTCCTATCTACACAGAAATGCGTTTTTTGGCGTTTTTTTGTGGATACGGCTGAAACGCAAAATTGTGTTTGCGTTTGGAGATACGCAAAAAAAACGCTTCGACAACAGCGTGTAGTCAGCACGGAGCAGTTGTTGCGAAAACGCCCATGCGCAGTAGATACCATCTGCGTGCCCTTCCTGTGTACAGTGTGTGTGTTTGGGACAGAGCTCCATGTCCCAAATAGCTTCAGCTACCATGTGTTGTCAAGTTATTGTTATAAGGACCCCAGTCCAAGCTACAACAGTCTGCATTCCCTTAACAATTGTTTGTATTGAGCCGTATTGTATTGTACCCATATGCAATATGTTAAATAAAGTTTACATCCATTCATTCTGCTAGCATTACCGATTGCATGAGCAGCTGGCTAACGTGAGCTATCAGGATTCAGACCCTGTTAGCTCAGAGTTCCTCTTTCAACTTAACAAGCATTAAACAAAATGGCCCAGTCATCTATTCACCTTTGTTTAATACACACAGCGTTGTCTCTAATGTTATCTAACTACTGATAGCTCGCGATATCATCAGTTTTGTTGCTGGCTAAGTAGCGTGAGCTAACGTTAGCTTCTAGCCACAATGCTATATTGTTATAATGGCATACTCCATTGACGTTAGCATGCAGCTAACAATGCTACCGAGCGTTTTTTAGACTAAACTATCCGCTCTTGGTGGTCACTTGTGTTGATGTTAGTTTTGTTTCATCAACAAATGACAGGCAGAACACACAGTGAATGTATCCGTTTTGTTTATTGCACTTTTATTAGGCTTTGCTGAAAAATTATTGCTGCATTGAGTAAAGCAAGATGGTGGCGCGGCATAGGCGCCTGCCTTATTGACATTTTCTTTGCTGGAGCTTCCACCAGGAAGTGTATTGGCACATTCGTTCTGATTGGTTGAAATTGCCTTCATGTTTGCCACCTACTGCCACCTACTGCTTTGGCAGTGTACTACATCAGTGTGCTCGGCTGACAAAAACGAAAAAAAAAACGAAAGTGTGACTCGAGGCGCATGACGTCGCGGCGATACGCGGCGATACGTATAAGAAAACAATACGAAATGATACGAAAGGTGTAACCGCAGCCTTAGTCGTTGTGCCAATTCCCCCCCCCCCTCCCCTACCTGGTTGTTGTGCGCATGTTCTCCTACTGGTCGGTACAAGGGAACCCTGAAGTATCCGCACGCTTTCTCCGACACGTGCGGCGACAGCCAGTGGCTCTCTTCTCACCTGGCAACAAGGGCTCTCATTGGTGAAGTGTAACGCGTGGGAGGTGACGCTGCCTTCCTCAAGTCCTGCCTCCGCTGAGCAAGCGCCCAGACCTGACCTGTAGGCGTCGCTGTCCACAACGCCAGTTTCCCACCCACGGCTTCCCTCCCCCCTAACTCAGCCAAACGAGTTAGTATAGCGATCAGCCCAAGCCGCAGGGCAATGCTGACTCCGGGAGTCGAGACCGCAGCCTCTTGCATTGGTGAAGAGCGCAATCTCCGCTACGCCACCTGACCGATTCGTTACCTTTTTTGAGTTGATCTAAATGTTACTGATTGTGTTAAATGGGCTTATGATATCATCGCATATCGATTGCAGGCACCTGCATTGTATCGTATCGTGGCAGATATCGGCAAATATCGTATCGTTGTCCAAAGAATCTATATCGTATCGTGATGAAACTGGTGATTCCCACCCCTAGTAGAGTCCATACACCCAACACCAAATCCCATAATTCCTTACACGTAACGTGTCTGGCTGTGTGACGTCAACTTGTCAGCATGAAAATGACAGCCAAACATGGCACTGCAACTAAATAACACAAATACAATAGGCACATTTGTGACTGTTACAAATATAACACGTTTTATACTTGTGCTACAAGATTTTGGCCTGTACTACAAAACTATCAACCTCTGTAGCACCAGTGCTATGTGTAAAAAAAGTTTACGTACAGCCCTGTGTTTAGTATAGATACAGGTATGTTGTTTGGACTCACAGTAGGAGGGTACTGAGGACTGTACTCTATAGTGTTTAGTATAGATTCAGGTATGTTGTTGGGACTCACAGTAGGAGGGTACTGAAGACTGTACTCTATACAGTGTTTAGTATAGATACAGGTATGTTGTTGGGACTCACAGTAGGAGGGTACTGAGGACTGTACTCTATAGTGTTTAGTATAGATACAGGTATGTTGTTGGGACTCACAGTAGGAGGGTACTGAAGACTGTACTCTATAGTGTTTAGTATAGATACAGGTATGTTGTTGGGACTCACAGTAGGAGGGTACTGAGGACTGTACTCTATAGTGTTTAGTATAGATACAGGTATGTTGTTTGGACTCACAGTAGGAGGGTACTGAGGACTGTACTCTAGAGCTGCCGCGGTATTGATTATTTCCTTACCGCACAAATTTGCAAAATATTTCCTACCGCCGCGGTTATTACCGCATGCACACAAAAAATTTAAAAAAAAAGTTTGAATGCATTTTTTTTTTAGTAGTAGTCTACTCTTTATAGCATATAGCCTGCCTCTAGTCTAAATGTCTATTTTTAGAGGATGACTTTGCAGCATGAATATTGTTTGGGATTCGGCAAGCACGCATTAGTTATTGAAAGTGAAACACGGATTCGAAGTTTACCCTCTGGTCGTGCGCCGTTCACTCGGTGTCGCGGGCAGGGGTGGTTACCCCTAACCCCCCCGACCCTTTCTTATTATTATTACTATAAAGTTACTACTTTATAATAAAGGCATTCGTTTTGTGGCATTAACATTATATAGTTATACGTTCAATAACATCAGCGTATTTACCGGACAATAGCAAGGCAAGCAATACTCTATTCATATCTCAGTTCCTTTCTTTGCTCAGAGCGTGCCGAGTTGTCCCATTCTGCGGTCTGTTAATAAAGTTTTCAATCAGACAAGTGTATAGAACGAAGGGCTTTTATTATAACATTCGTTGCAGACAGTAAAATCATTATGTCTCGTTTAGTACTCCTTAGGAGCGATCGTAGTCCACTCCGGCGGAGAGTTAAAGCTAACGTTATTAGCCGTGTTGTGATGATCTGACATTCAGGAAGTAAAAACCTAATACTCGCTTGCCGTTGTAGCTGCATGACGCTACAACGTGTGACGCGACTCTCTTCTGACCAATCAGTGGTCTGCAATGTTTCACGTGACTTTTCTGGTACCCAATAGGGTCGCTTGGAACCTCGAGAGAGGAGTAGGGTATATCTGCAGAGCCGCAAGCCCAACGAGAGGAGGATAATTTATTATTATTATTATAAAAAACAGCGGTGACGCGGTATTCAGCCTACTCTGCGGTGGCCGTGATGTAACAGCGATACCGCGGTAATGCGGTAATCGCGGCAGCTCTACTGTACTCTATAGTGTTTAGTATAGATACAGGTATGTTGTTGGGACTCACAGTAGGAGGGTACTGAGGACTGTACTCTATAGTGTTTAGTATAGATACAGGTATGTTGTTGGGACTCACAGTAGGAGGGTACTGAGGACTGTACTCTCTATACTCTCTCTTCCTCTTCTCGCTGGGACTGTAGTCTGAATCATTACTGAAGTCTGTATGGTCGTCACTGGAGGACGCGTGGCGCTGGAACAGACAGAGAGAAGTTAATGAGAGATGGAGGGGAAGAGGCGGCCGAGAGCGTGGGGTGGGGGTGGGACTGGGAGAGGTAGGCGCAAACACACACACACACACTTACTTTGTGTTTAGACCTCCGTCTCTTCTTGGCCCTCTTCTTCTCCTTCTCTCTCTCCCTCTCTCTCTCTTTCTTCCTCTTCCTCTTGCGCCGGTGGGACTTCTCGTCGTCAGACGCGGTGCTGTTGTGGCGTTCCCTGCTGTGACGCGGCTTCTCGCCACCTTCTTCCACTGCTACTGCTGCTCCTGCTGCTCCTGCTGCTGCTTCTCCTCCTCCTCCTGTTTCACCACCTCCTCCTCCTTCTCCTTCTTCTTCATCTCCCTCTCCTCCTCCTCCTCCTCCACCACCACCTGATACGGCTGCACCCGTGCCCACCTCCTCCTCCTCGATCTCCCCCCCATCGTCCTCCAGCTCGCCCTCCTCCAACTCTCCATCCTCTCTTCTGTAGGGGGAGATGGGATACGTCAGTAAACGATACGACCACATACTGAGCCAGTGGAGTTCTGGGTCATATTCACTGAGGGTCGGAAAGAGCAGTCACTGGGCCGCTCTGTTCCATTACCAGATACAGCTATGGGGATAGGCCTGGGATTCAAAAGCAGTCCATGTTCATTGATCAGCCATGAGCCTCTCTCTCCAGGAAGCAATACAGAGGCGTGCATTTATTAATATCGGTCAGTACGTGATTTGTTTAAATCCAACACCCACGGCCCACTCTGATTTGGAGATGACGTTTTTTCTTCTTAACCTGTAGCCCTATTTTCAGAAAATCCGCCTAAAATACATACCTAAGTAAATGGAAGGTTGCTCCACTTCTACAAGGTCAATTAGCATGTTCTTAATATCTAGGAACATCTAGGGACCTGGGGGTATGTATTCCCAGTGTCAGAAATATTGTGTCTGTTACTAGGCTTGAGTAAATTGTGAGAATATAAATTATGATTTTGTTTTGCATCTTTGCCGGTGAATAACACCATGGAAACATTGAGGTGCTTCTGATTTCGCTCACTGAGCTCATTCAGCACATTCTTGAGATCAAGTGTACAAAAAATCTAACCAAATGAATAAAGGGAAGATGATTAAACAGAAGGATTTGTAGATAGTCAGGGGAGGGAACTAACTTTTTGGCTTACCAGCCAACTGGCGAGTATATGATTTTGTTTACCAGCCAAACTGATTTTTTACCAGCCATAAATAAATCGCTAATTGTGATAATTACTTCTTTGTATGTTTTTTTTTTTTTTTTGGGCGTTTTTATTGCTTTATTTCTACTGGGCAGTCCAGTAGAGAGAGACAGAGGAGGAATGGGAGACAGAGTGGGGGGAAGACATTCGGCAAATAACGACGGGTTCGGGAGTCGAACCCGGGTCGGCCGTGTCGCGGCTGAGCGCGCTATGTGGTTCGCCACTGGGGCGCCCCACTTCTTTGTATGTCTTCGTCTAAATTGATTTTCAATCATAGTAATAATCACACCGTGTCTCTACTCTTTAAAATATTTATTACCATAAAAACATTAATAAGTGTCTCTACTCTTCACAATATTAGCATAAAACATATATTAATCACACCGTCTCTACTCTTCAAAATATTAGGATATCACATATTAACGTGAAAGAGGGAACTATTCTGAACTGGGTTGGGCTGAACTGGGCAGTGAAAGATGCTGGGTTGGGCAGGGAATGTTGGGCTGGTCTAGGTTGGACTGGGTTGGGCTGGACTGGGCTGGGCAGTGAAAGAACCAAGCATTTCACTGTAATGTAATAGCTAAATAAAACTTGAACTTGACTTGTTACATTTGCACTCTGGTTGGATGCCAAACGTATTCTGGTTGTACTGTACTTGTGCTGTATGATGACAATACATTGGAATCGAATCTCATGTCAACACTAGGGGTTCAGCAGGTGTATTCTGAATGACAAGTATGACACCATCACCGTTGTGAAGGGCATATGGGCGAGTGGTAATATGGGGGGAAATAATAATTCCGTAATAATAAAATGTCACTCGGCTGCATTTAAGCAAAGCCGCTCAGTATAGTCCACTATGTTGAACGCGCGTTATGGTAGCTTGTTACATGCTAGGTAGCTAGCCGGCTAATGCTGGTTGACTTGAGTGAGCCTCACGCCCACTTGTCATTCTCATCCGACTCGAAGGAGACGCGTCGCATGCTGTTGTTCGCCCCCATGTCAGACAGACCGCACTTATATCCGAAAGCAACGACTCTACATGCAATTATTTTCATCCACGATGTGTTTTTGTCTAAGTTTGTCTACGTTGTCAAGCCGGTGACAGGAGTCTGTAGGTCCGCGCGCAGTGATCTGTCAGTTACAGTGGGTGACAATATTGTCACAAGGAAAGATGAAATTACCTACCTGGGTTCCATCCTAGAGGCAAATCTTTCCTGTGACAAAATGGCATCCAATGTAATAAAAAAAAGTCAACCAACGAACTCGATTCTTGTACCGGATCTCCTCTCTGGTAAACAAGAATACCCTGAAGACTCTGGCAGGAGCACTCATTCAAGGGTACTACGACTATGCTTGCACCTCATGGTACCAAAGCACCTCAAAGGCGCTAAAAACAAGATTACAAACATCACAAAACAAACTGGTCAGACTTCTACTTGACCTTACCCCTAGAACCCACCTCACCCCTGCCCACTTTGACAACCTAGGATGGCTTAGAGTAGACAACAGAGTACAGCAACTTGCAATGGGCCTGGTCTACAAGATACACTATACGACTAAGATACCCATGTACATGTCAAAATACTTCCCAAAGGTCAGTGAATACCACGACCACAACACCAGAGGAAGCTCAACAAATCATGTTAAACCCAGATTCGGCTCAAACAAGGGACTAAACACGTTTCGCAATTATGCCACATCAATGTGGAACGCCCTACCCAAAGCTGTAAAGGAATGTGAATCCCTACCCACATTCAAAACCGCTCTTAAAGAGCACCTACGGGAGGCTGCAATTAGAAACTGGCCACCGTAAATGTCCAAACCCCCCACCCCCTCCTAATAGACAGTCTCCTCCCCACCGCATGTATATATTCTCTCCCCGCCGTATGTATATTTCTCTCCCACCCACCCACCCCCTCCTAATGTACAGTCCCCTCCCCATCATATGTATATACTCTGTCAGGATCTATGGGTAACAGTACTGTATATTTGAATATCGTATATGTCACAAATGTAACAGTACTAAATACCTGTATGTCCCTATGCCATAAATGTCATGTATGTTGAGTATGTCATAAATGTCTATATGAATTGAAAATGGGGGACCCTGATGTAAACAAGACAAACGTCTTTCTCTGGTCTGCATCCCCTTAACAATTGTGTGTATTGAGCCGTACTGTATTGTACCCATTCTGCAATCTGTTAAATAAAGTTTTCATTCATTCATTCATCCACTTCCCCTAGATGGGCGGCATCTTCTAGAAAACAAGTGTTCATTGGAGGAGCTTAGAGCGCAACAATGATGTTCATTGGTTATGGATTATTATCATAAGGGGAGAGTCAGAGTTCGGGTTGTGCCAGTGAGCGAATCAGCAGATTGCAGAATGATTTTTTTTGTTTCGTTTACTACTCGCCAGTGTGGCGAGTGTTCTTCATGAATCACTCGCCAAACATAAAGAATACTCGCATTTGGCGAGTCAAATGGCCTAATTTCCTCCCCTGGATACAGTACTGAATTCTCCCATCCGGACCAATGCAATTTGAAATATTATTATAGAATATAGAATAGCAGGCTTATAAATTACCTTATTATAGCCAATTTGCACATTTATGGATTGTGCCAAATCTTATATTTCAAATGCCCGAGTTCAATTTGGATTTAGTATAACCAGGCGTGCATAAAAAACAGATAATGAAATCTACTGTATGTACAGTAGCTTTTTTATTTTTGCCAGGGTGGGACCATTTTGAAACTAATTTCAAATCTAATTGTTGCTACATGCTAAAAATAGGGAAGAGAAACTAACTGAGCTTGAATATATACCAATAACGTTAAGTTTTGTGGTTTATTATCCCGAGTAATAAGATATATTAAAAAAATTCATACAGAACTAATTTGCTTGAACCATCAGAGGCCTTTGGGAAGTGTCATTCGGAAAAAATCCAGCGCTCATCGAAAGCTCTGTGTCCTCTACAAAATGGCCGCAAAAAAACTACAATTCCCAACGTTCAAATTTTCCAAAATGGTCAACTTTCGCGAACTAAACACCCAAAGGAAAACGAAAATCTATCCAATAACACTTTAACCTATTGGTAAACTAACGTATTGATGATAATATACATTATAACTGATGTTGTGACATGGTTATGATGTTTATACTTTAATACGTTTGAAAAATAAAAACGATAATTTTTTGGAGATTGATTTATGACAAAAAAAATGTGCAGTCCTCAAAAATGAAAACTAAAATAGCCACTTTTGGGGGCGCAGGTTAAGAGGTTTAAGTGTTATTAGTGAGATTTTAGTTTATGGAATGTGTTTATAATTTAGCTAATATCCGCCATTTTGAAGTAGCGAAACATCGCCAGTTGTATTCATGAGCATAGGGCATCCAGAGCTCTCAATGAGCGTTGAAATTTAGAAAAAACTACAGTACCCAGACGATTCTAGCTTCCTGCAAGCAATGACTTGTGTATGATTTTCTTTTTATATTTCTCTTATTTCTCGGGATTCTCTACCACAAAACTGAACGTTATTGGCATAGATTGGAGAGCAGTTAGTGTGTCTACCTTCTGTGAACATTTAGCAACAATCCGCGTTGCAAACGGATTCAAAATGGCGGAGCCATATCCATTATTAGAATGAAACTGTACATACAGTAGATTTCATTCACGGTTCTTCAGTGCACGCCTGGAGATACTAAATCCAAATTGAACTCTGCCATTTGAAAGAGATTTGGCCCGATCCATAGATGTGCGAGTTGGCTATAATAAGGTAATTTATAGGCCTGGTATTCTATAATAATATTTCAAATTACATGTGTCCAGATGGAAGAATTCAGTACTGTATCTACAAAACCTTCTGTTTAATCATCTTCCCTTTATTCATTTGCTTAGATCTTTTTGTACACGTGATCTCAAGAAGGTGCTGAATGAGCTCAGTGGCAGTTGGTCATTTTTAGCATGGAGTTATTCACTGTCAAAGATGCAAAGAAAAATCATAATTCATATTCTCCTTTGTTTCATCACAATTTACTCAAGCCTAGTAACAGACACAATATTTCTGACACTGGGAATACATTCCATGATATCCATAGATGTCCCTAGATACCAAGAACATGCAAATGGTCCTTGTAGAAGTGGAGCAATCTTCCATTTTAGGCAGATTTTCAGAAAATAGGGCTTAACAGGTTATGGTGCATTTTGCTCTTTTTTAACACTTCATAATTCATAATTTACCATCCCTAGCCAGCTCTATTTGTCTATGGAGAAGTTCCCCTTCTTTGCAGGGCTATAACTTTTTAAATTGTATTGCTAAATTGACATTATTATGGCCCATTCAATGTCCTATATCTATTGTTCAGGGTGTAGCAACGTTATACTTTTTTATTCACATATTCATACTAAAATACGGTCTAAAGTATAAGTATGTTTTTATCGTTTTCTGCAGCTTTCTCCAGAACTTGATTTATAGCCCTAAATGCATTATATTGATGATCAAATACAGTTTGATAGCGATCGGTGCCAGATAAAAAATTTCAAATAGACGTGCTTCTAGAAGTTACTACTTATCATCTGATGTTGACCGGATGGGCGGGGGGTCGTTTATAATTCCGTGGGCAACGTTATATCATTCATCTAGTGTGGGTGATATGATCATTAGAGCAGTTAGTATAGAGGACATTAGAATAACGCTGAAACTCACCGTAGCTTCCTCGCGCCGTTGGCAGATGAGCGTGGAACAGAATTTTTTCTATTATGGGATGGAGAAATACCCGATCCATTTCCAGGTTGTATAATAGTATATACGTCCAAATCATGTTGTTCATCGAGTTACTGGCAACGGATCGCTATGTATTGTGTCGAGCTCGAGTCCCGGGACCTATAGCGAGTGATCGGACCGAATTGAAATGAGCACCAGCTTCTACATCCTGTTTCTCCCCTGGGCGATCGGCCACCAGATGGCGCTCTTGAACCGTTAGAGAGTTGAGTGGAGCTCAGCAGTATATCTCAGGTCCCCGGGGGAGAAATATGATTTCGATCACAGATTTTTGAAATATTGATATCAAAGACGTGTTACGGCGTCTTCGGCAGAATGAGCATGGCGGGGAAAGACGAGTTTCGGCGTCTCCGGCGATTAAAGTGTTAACCTTATTCCTGACGTGAGGTCATCGGGCTGAGCTTATCAGGGGCCAATACAGAACAACAGAACACGTTGGTAAGTTTATGTCCAATTATCCCATTTCCTCATCACAACAGGGTTAAGGTTGAAAATCGGCAGAGTGGCCCTTTAAATTATGGTTTCAATGACTTCACAGAAAGGGTGGTGAAAATATGTGTGAATACTGTTTGTTTGGCAGTAGGGGGTTCTAAGGATCATTCAGTCAGCCGTGTTTACACAGGACCGTTTCACACAGCTGTTCGCGTGTCTAACCGCCACTGGTCAAACATTAAGCGCAGAGACACACAACTACCACCATATATGCCTCATGTGGCCATACAAAAACCAGTTCCATCTGTAGTCAATCAATAAGTCTAGAATAGTTTCCGAATGTCGAACCACAACATTGTCCAGTACTGACGAAACCTACTTGTTACTCGAGTGCTTCAGGGACAGACTGCACAGCAGGGAGTAAATAATGTGCTGTTTACTGTGGCCAAGCTAAGGCAATGGATTCATAAGAAGCAATGTGAGCAAAATCACAGGATCCTAATTGACGTGGATCACATGTAAGCCAAGAGCATCTGGCAGACGGGGGACTGTGGGGATTGGGTAGTTCCATTACTGTGTGTACAGATAGGGAAGGGGGGGAGGGGGCGCAATAAGAAGAGGGAAGGTGTGGCTTAACTTAAGCAAACATGACATCATTACAACAAGCTCATCAGATGGAATAGAAAATGACTGAATAGGCCAGGCATTTGATAAGATACGATATAAGACAGTCTATTCATATTATTTGATCGCAGACATCTTGGTCGTAAACATGTTATTGTAACCAAATAGCAGGTGATTATCATTAGATGACAACGTGGCTAATGAGCTGTGACATTGCGACACACTTAATGGCAAAACACATCATAAAGATGCTATTGCCACAGTGGGCGTAGTTACTGTTTTGTCTGCGCTTTTCCATTGACAGGAGATAAGAGGTGAAGCTTAACCCTTTCACTACCACACGACCAAATTGTTAACCCTTTCACTGCGACAATACAGGTTAACCCTTTCACAACCACCCTACAGAAGGTTAACCTTTCACTACCACACTACAGACGGTTAACAGTCTGTAGTGTGGTAGTGAAAGGGTTAAGTGAAACAATTTGCAGTAGATCTCAGTGCAGGTCTCTATAATAGGCGGGGCAAATACAAAAGTATTCTAAAATTATGTGAAGGACTAGGTCCTAGCCTTCTAAACACAGGCATATCACTAAAATAGGCTTACAACTGCAATCTGAAAGGGAAAAAAAGGATGTCAGTTGATGTGAACGGTCTTCCCGTCAACATTGTTTTAGAATAGCATATTGGCCTAAAACACCTGCTCTACCGGAATAATACAGGCAAATCGGGCAAGGCTGAGAATCTTGGGGCGGTGACAATTACGATTCCGTTACTGTATTTGATTATTCAAACAGACTGGTTTTGTAACCCAAGCAGAACACACAATAGTAACCTGGTAGGTACGTGGTAGGCCTGCTGGTGGCGACGGGGAAACTGCTGCGATTTTAATTTCACTAGTTTCTACACCACATCCTGAAACAGACTTCCTTCGTAACAACTATCTCATCAAGAGTCGTCTCTCAGACAGAATCTGCAGAGGAAAGACAACCAGGGTCGGTATTCACAAACCTTCCTGGCACCAAATGTTTTTGTCAAGTGGTGATATTCTGAACAAATTCTCAAAATGATGGATGTCTTCTCAGAATTTCCCCTCAACGATCAAGGTGATTTATTCTTCCCACTAAAGATAAGAGTTATTCACAGAGCATTTTAGTACTTAAGGAGGAGAGCTGTTCTTGGTGAACTTTCATGGAGCTTAGGATTGTTCTGAAGGAGCAGGCAGAGCCACAGGAACTATTCCTCTAATATTGAATGACTTAAGTGTTACAGACTAGATTATGCGAAAACTGCCCAACGTTTGGGCTTGGTATGAATCTTGTTAAGAGGGCCTTACATAATCTACTAAAGGGAGAAATGCCATCACGCATAAGGTGATCACAACCTCAAGATATTTGGCAACCGGCAATAGAGACCTTTACTGTTGGTAAACAATGACGGCATTTTGGGATGTGTGCACAATTCGTTTTCACATTAGTCTCCAGGGAGTCTGGAAGAAACCCTCACATTGTTACTGTCACCTAGTCACCAGAATGTTCCTAGACTCCCTCCCCAAAAGATGCCTGCACAATTTGGAAACAGGAGCAGAGTTTTGCCAACAAGATGACAAAAAAGGGTCTCGCCTCCATCTACCACTGCAGCAGTTGGTGATTTAGGTTCAGTCAACCTTCCACTGGTGGAGGCAATACACACTTTTAACTGCTCTTTCATAGCCCCCCATTATGAACAAAACAGGTGTTCCCAGTGTTGGGATAATGTGTTGCATGGTCTAATACCAGTATGCGGCCTAGGGGCTTGTATGCTTTCTACAACGCAGTTCGGCGATTTGCTAATCTGATTGGCCAGGTCATTTCTGGTCATGTGACGCGTACGCCCAATCGTGGGACCGCAAGTGTCTACACTGGTTAAGCTTAGGCGCTCTTTCGAAGTTGGTTAAGGTTAGAGTTTGTCTTAGAGCATGGCGATAGAACGCCTGGCCTTCTTTCGACGGTTAAGCTTAGGCACTCTTTCGGAGTTGGTTAAGGTTAGAGTTTTTGTCTTAGAGCATGGCGATAGAACGCCAGGTGCTTTGCAGGCTGTTCGACACGGAAATGGGCAAAGACACAGCTCGTCACGCTATTGGGCGCACATGTCACATGACCAGAAACGTGGTCAGTGGCCAATCAGATTCGTAAATCGCCGAACTGCGTTGTAGAAAGCATACACGCGGCCTAGGGTTATGCGGGTTAGCCATGACTCAAAACTGAACATTGCTATTTAGGTGTTAAAAAATAGCCCCAGGTGTTTTGTTAAGGGCTATAGGTTGCTGGTTGACATTAGCAAGTTAAAATAGACAAATTTGCAAAGTTATCAATCTCAGTATTACTTTCTACTTTTTCCTCTACTTATACCTCCATCAACCAATGACAGTGACTGAAAACAAACATCACACCTTTTTACCCATTTCTTTCTCTGTGTTGCTCTGAACTCTTTCATAAATCACTGTTAAGTGAAAACTCAAATGTCTAGGCAAGTTAGTTAGTCTGAATGTTTGTTAATCAAGGATTTACAAAATATTTTGTACTCACTCACTTTGGTACTAAATCCACTAAGGGTGAGCACAGCTAGGATTTGATTAATTCCAGTTCTGTTATCGATTCTGCTAATCAATTTGATTCTTTATTGATCGATTTCACTATTGCTTATTGGGACGTGACATTCTCTAGGACTGATTTCAGGAATCGATGACTCAGAGCTTAATCATTCCATCGATTATGGATTTAAGAATTTCAATGCGAAAAAGCAATTAGCCTATTCCAGTTCAGCTATTTTAACGAAGTATCGTTTTTCCAAAACAGTTTCTTTCTGAAACAGTCATCTTTTCGCTTTCCAAAACATGCTCTCCTTGTCAAGTGTCCAAAATAGATTGATACCTAGTAGTACCTGCCCTCGAACCAAACAAACTCAGGAATGTTGCCTAGCTTGCCAAGTCCCCTCGCAAACTCAGTATTAGTGCAGTCCAATAGTGCACCTACTGGTCTGTCCTTCACTAGACACAAGGAATCCTTTCATTATAAAGTGGAGAGCTTTCTGTCACTGCATGGGGGGCTATATGGAACGAAGCCGCTGTGGGAGGGGAGCGGCTGGGACTCACTATGGGAACAAAGACTCTACTGACACAGCTGACTGCTGGCCTCTCTCTAGCCTGTTGGGGTGCCACACACACACACCCTATGGACCTACACCGTGCCAACCTGAACCTACGCGTGTGCCACACTCCAATGACCAAACAAACTCTAACCACACTTAATTGAGCATTCTAATCTCAGGTGTAGAGATTAAATAGGACACTTATGTGACACTTGTGTGAATGGAAGTTAGGAAGTCATGCACCCCAAACCTTGACAAAACACTTGTAATGATCATTTTGTATGCACTAACACAACAGATTACTTTCAAGGGGCCTGTATCAACACAACCTATAGAAGTAACTTCTGTGAGCCACCCTTCAAAAATATGATCATGCCAAGTTGAGGGGTAATAAAAATGACTCTACGTACCTTGGACACACCCTACTAAGAATCAACAGTTAAAGTAGGCAACTCTCAAGAACAAATAATTTTGTCTATTACCAAGTACAACTGTGCCAATATTTACCGTGCATTATGCTACAATACAAACTGAAAGGATGAGCCATTAATTATTAAAGCTACAAGCAAAGGGCCATTATTAAAATGATGGGGAATACTTACTGTGAGAGGGTTTCTTCACATTTTGCATTCAAAACCATTGTGAAAAGGGTTTCCCCTAAATTCTAGGGACACACAAGAGGGCTTATGGGGACTTGAAGTGGGGTCAACTGTTAAGAGAAGGGGAACATTGAAGAATTTTCCAAAACGGGGACATCAGAAAGGGAAACTTTGTGTTTTGACTTTAAAAGCACTTCTGGGATGCTTTGCAAACGTTTGCTTTTAACACATTTCGGGGACTTTGGTGGGGGTTTTGGGCAAGTCAGTGGAAAAAAAATGGGCACAACTGTGAATTGAAAGACATTTTCAATTGAATAACGTTTTAAGCGAAGTTATGGCCTTAAAACTTGATTTGGTTAGATCATTTTCAACGCCAATAATTCAATGTATGATGTAGCTAACGGTAAGGTTAAATTGCACATTGATTGCGGCCAAAAATGCTGAAAGGTTATGATTTGACCAACGTTACTTAGCTAACGTTAAGGTTCCACTCCGTACTGAACTAGCTATGAGCGCTAACTAGCTGTGGCCTAGCTACGTCTGAACGGGTTGTGGGCATTTGTTGCTAACGTTACTTACCACTCACCGTTCGCTAAATGACAGTATTAAAGTTGATCTAAATATGTCGATTGGACTTAATTCGCTTGAACGGGCTATAAATCCGACAAGTGTCCGTAAATTAGTTTAGCTAACTTTATATTAGCATAGCTTGTCTCTTTTGCAAATGGTCCAGTTGTTTGCTATTAGCCAACGAGCTAAACTGGCTAAGTTAGCTAGCTGGACAATATGTTCGCAGTCAGTTGCCAATTACTGAAATGTCGCACATGTGCCATAATCACCTGGTTATTAACGTTACCTTCACCAATGTGCCATAATCACTGTGTTATTAACGTTACCTCCACCAAGGTGATTAAAGTAGCTAACGCTCACATGGAGCTGGTTAGCTGCTGGGTAACAATGGGCGAGCAGCTAACTGGTGGCGCTGTATTAGTTCAATTGGCGAATTATGTTGATGAAACTTTGCTTGTTTGTCTTGTTTTCTTCGGACAAGTTCACCCGCTTCGATTGACCGCGGATTAAAGTAAAGTGAATAAAAAGACAGGGAATGTCGTCCCATGTTCTATTTGACCTCCCAGTTTGCGTTGTTGCGTTTCAACATGGCGCTCGTTACCTCTGTTACTTGTTTCCAAGAAAAAGGCGTTTAATCCCTTTGAAAGAAAAAAAAATGAAAAAGGAAACCCAGGCTTTTTTGTCTTAAAAAGCACAGGAGAAATCAATGAGTTTCATTTTAAGTATGATTGTAGAATTACTCGACCTTTCGTCAGTGAGAAGACTGTTGTGTTCGTGGTTGTTGGTTGGGGAGTTTGGATGGACAGTCATGCTTTCCACAGCCATTTCCTCTAGCTAACGTACATTGAGGTGCAAAAAATTACAACTCGACCACTGGATTCTACTGGCTTATGCGTCACTTCACTTGGATCTACTGGCTATTTGGCTTAAGGAAGAGTTTCAGTTCATCATAGCCGCCAATTCCCAACTAACAGTTGTAAGAGAAATATGATGAAATTGGGTCCTGACGTTCTCCGTCCTACAGTAGCGATGTGAAATGAAGACTATTGACTTAAAATGGCTGACCGTCTTCTCCAAAGAGAAAAGGCGGATTTCTCCGAGAGTGACGTCATAACGCACGACGTTCTCGTACGCTGACGGAAATGATCGAGACCATCTTATTGACGTTTGTTGGAACGTTCTTTGTTGACTTTTGTTCTTCTGCGATCATTAAACCAACAACTTTATGTATAAAACGTATTTCCCCCCTTTCTTTTGATAATTAAAAAAGCTTTTCATTCACAGATTTTGAAATGATGGAAACAAGGACCATAGGCATTCTCGAAGTCAACTTCCTGTCTTTTTAACTTTCTGTCTAAGTGCATGTCTATGGCTTGGGGCGAAACATGCACTTAGAATCACCAGAAAGGCTTTCGAAATAGTGAAATGCCATGTTGACATCAATATTTTCAAAACAAATGATGTGAAAAGGTTATGAAATGAACAAGAATGTGATAAAAAATATGTAATAAAAACGGAGCTCAACGCATACATTTGATCGTAGAAATCCGTTTTGTTTCCCAATACCAAGATTGATTGATTGAAAACTTTATTAACAGATTGCAGAATGGGTACAGTACAGCTCAATACACACAATTGTTAAGGGGATGCAGACCAAAGATTTCATCTTGTTTACATTAGGGTCCCCCATTTTCAATTCATCATAACATAATATGACATACACGACATAAGACACTGATGTCACGAGACCGCCGCCATCTTGGTATAGGGGGACCATACGGACTTCTACCATCAAATGCATGCGTTGAGGTCCGTTTTTATTACATGTTTTATCACATTCTTGTTCATTTCATAACATTTTCATACGATTTGTTTTGAAAATATTGAGGCCAACATGGCATTTCACTATTTCGAAAGCCTTTCTGGTGATTCTAAGGCGAGATATGAGTCAAAGATCTCCCCCTGATTGACTTGACATAATATCCATACAAAACACCTGCAGACATGGCCATCTCTCGAATACCCAAATTGAAGCTGCTGTGTTACGTTTTGTACTAATAACAAACACAGAAATCCAAATCGCAAGTTTTATATAATACCAGCTGATGCATCACGGAGGAAAAAGTGGCTGGTGGCTATAACGTTCGGCTAACTCGCACTGTGTTGTGGTCATGGTAGCTACATGCTAAGCTAACGTTAATTACATAATATCGAACCGATAGGAGCTTATCTTATCTAATCTTACGTGGTGGTACCACGTGTGCCACTACCCGATCAAACATCCACGTAAGATTAGATAAGATAAGCTCCTATCGGTTTGATATTATGTAATTAACGTTAGCTTAGCATGTAGCTACCACGACCACAACACAGAGCGAGTTAGCCGAACGTTAGCCACCAGCCACTTTTTCCTCCGTGATGGTATAAAACTTGCGATTTGGATTTCTGTTTTTGTCATTAGTACAACGCGTAACACAGCAGCTCTTTGGCATTGTGAAGGACTGAAGAAAATTCAGCTTGATAGTCTTTAATTTGACGCTTTAACGATCCGTTTCTGCACTAAATGAAGCGTACACAATGTACCAGGCGGGGCAGTTTCCCCCCACGCTGCAGTTGCCTAGCAACAACAGACAGGAAGTTGACTTCGAGAATAGACAGCGGCGATCTCGTGACGTCAGAGTGTCTTCGAGAATTGTGTAAATACAATTCAGCACAGAGGAATTTTGACAGCGACATACGTTTACATTAATTAATTTAGCTGACTCTTATCCAAAGCGACATACTGTAAAAAAAAAAAAAAAAAGTGTTTGTGTGTGAGAGAGACCCCCCTGTAACTACCAAGCCATTTCCAATATTTAAATGTATTCTACAGCCGAGATTCCTCAACAAAATTATAAACAGACATTTAACTACTAGCCTATAAGCTAGAAGTGACTATTGTTTAGCCTGTATTTATGCAATTTTGTACAAAATCATATCAAACAGCAAAATTCTTCTTGGAAGTTCCAAATAAAATCTTCTCAAATGGGGAGTGTGGCCTAAAGTATCGGCTATCTATTTTGGGGGTCCTTTGCCATGAAGGAACCCTTGTTATCTCTGAAGGTCCAGTCAAGAGGAACGGAAACATTATCTGGTCTATGCTGGACTAGTCTGACTGAGGGCCATCATGACACGAGACACACATTTTTTATTTTAGATGGATGTCACATAGCACAAAGGAACACCTGTGACATCCCATGCCACATCTAGAAGGGCCTGGGGGTCTACTATAAAATACAACTTTAAGAACTACCAACAGGGTCTGTATGCGCTGCTCAAATACAGGTAGCTCTTTCTAGCTTTACTAAACTAAACACTGTTGTGCTGGATATATAGCCTACCTACCTACCTTCTACCCAGAGGTAACATTTTCTCCCAGAATAGCATTAAATAAAATGTAAGGGCAGATGGGGGCTTTGGCGTGGGGCCGCGCCCCGGGGACCAATCCAAGTGCTCCTGTCTGTCTTCGTCAGGGACGCGACAGCGTTAGCGATCTCTTGTGCATGTTTTTCCATTGGGTTTATCTTATGGGGAGAACATGCAAACCACACAGAAAGGCCTGGGAGATACCCCACCTGGGTACCTGGCAACGCGGAAACCTGGTCCCCAAGCTGGAATCGAATCCTGGACTAGCTGTGAGGCGTCAGTGTTAACCACTACACCACTGTGCCGCACCAGGCCTCAACAAAGATGACTGGGAGTCTGGGCCCCTACTATAACAGATAGGAGTAGAGACGTAACCAAATAAAGAAATTGCTTGACCCATGAAAAGGTCCAGTAATGCACCTCCAGGACATTAATACGTTTACAGTTCAATACAATGTGTAAATTCAATACTGTGTGTGGCTAATCTATACAAATGTAAAAATAAATGGTAAAATGTATGATCATTTGTGGAAATGTGTGTTTGGCAGAGGAGCCAAGAATAAAAGAATTTCACTCCTCTAGTAGTGGAAGATGTGACATACATTATAAATTCATTATGGTACAGTGGGGAAGGTTTTTACATATGACATTCAATTTACATACAGAAAATCCCTGAGGTCAGCCATAGTTTATGCGAGAGGTCACATGCATAAAACCGATGAACACAATTTATGTTGTTACAACAATGCTTGTTATGGGGTAATATGTCGTGCTACACTTTGAGGTGGACTTCTCTGACTTTTTTAAAAATGGTAATAAGTTTAACCATGCTTTCTGCCACAGGTAAGAGCCAATTCCAAAAGCATCTACCCCTATAGGAATGATTTTCTTATTTCGGTGAAAAATCTGTCTTGTGTGTTTGTTACTGCATTTTGGATCTATGTGGATCAATAACATAAATTTAAAGTTTTGTTTATTTGAGTGTTTCTTTGAAACAAATGCAACATTTCATTAAATGAGATAAACTTAGCAATTGCTTTCACCACCACATTGTATTCCGTTATACTCCTGCCACCCACGGAAGTTCTCCAATGACTCCTCCATTGTCAGTGACATCAACACAAGGAATGCCAACAAACTGGTTCAGAAGGCTTGCTCTGTAGTGGGAGCCAAACTGGACAGTCTAGAGGTAGTTGTGGAGGGAAGGATGAGGGAGAAGATGGGACGCCATCCTAGAGAACTCCACCCATCCCCTCTATGATGAGCTAGTGAAGATAAGGAGCACGTTCATCCATAGACTCATCTTCCACAGACACACCACGGAATGCCTTGGCCAGTAGCCATCAGGCTACACAACCAAGGGCAAGGCTTGACTTGGCAAACTGCTGAAGAACTGATAGTCTTTTGACTACTGAATCCCATGGACTCTGGCGCACTTTGCATATGGAGTTATATATTATTAGGCCTAATCCCTTCATATATTCACATTTTCATTCATACTTGTATGTGTACATCTATATTTATTGATGGGCTGAGACTAGTTATGTTTATTTATACCAAGGTAGACTTAGTATGGAGTACTGTATATTTGCACAGGATAGACTTAGGTTAGTTATATATGGGGTGTAAAGTACTTGAGTAATTGTACTTCGTTACAATACTTAAGTACTGTTTTGGGTGATTTGTACTTTACTCGAGTATTATTAGGTTTGTATACTTTGTACTTTTACTCCATTACATTTCAGAGAAAAAAAACATACTTTTTACTCCTTACATTTAAAATGCAGACCTACAAAGTACAAAGTACAAATCTCACAGGTCCAACCATTTTAATTAGTATATTTTAATTGTTTATCTGGCCGAACTAACGTTAACGTTATTAATCCTGCGACCATAGGTAAACAGCCAATCAAATCCCCATCAATGGAAAATGAACCCGCCCATACCCATGCTGATTGGTCCTTGTGCAACACTAGAAAGCGGGGATCTTTGATTAAACACCTGCTATCAGAATAATAGACAGTCAGATCCGCATTATGCTGTGGTTAATATTGTGATATTATTCAGGGTACTCCAGTATTCTGTCTTTAATATTGTGATAATATTCTGGGTACTCAAGTATTCTGTCTTTAATATTGTGATGCTGTGATGGGAATGCCGTCCATGTTAGTTTACCTTCAATGGAGAAGTGCATTAAATAATTTTAATGCAAAAAAAGTGTCCTCTGTTCTTTCATTTCAGCATTGTCTATCGCAGAACACATTCCATTGTGGGCAGAGTGTATGCTTGTGTAGCAGTCTGAAAACATTGTATATTATTCAGGACTGCTGACTGGTGTTTTATATTCCCTTTGTACACAAAGACATCATTGATATTCACACGAACAATGACACAAGCGTCCCCTTCCGAAGAGCACTGGAATATGGATTATAAACGACAGTACTGGATCATATTCTACCATGCTTTTCCCTTGTGACTGGCAGGCGGGACCAGCAGGGGGCGGTAGCAGGCAGAGAGTGGCGGAGAGAGTTTGGAGGAGATAAATGGAGGAGAGAAACGGAAGACGCTCTCTTCGGCAGTGAACTTGAACAACGAACAGTCGCAGCGAACGGGGGCTCTGGAGAGCCCTGTTGCTAAAGTTATGCCAGAGGGCCCCGTGAGATAGCCACGGGTGATAGGAAGTACTGGCTAGTGGACACGATATCCTAGCAGTACCAGCGATAGTGTGTGAACAATTAGTGCAGAGCCAGGCACTAGCAATCGGGTTATAATAGTTACTGTGTGCGGTATAGGTAACGTGCGGCTAACTGAGTATCCAAGTCCTTAAGCTTAACCATCGAGTTATAGTAGTTACTGTGTGCGGTATAGAGTGCGAGCCCCAGGACGAGCGTGGGCCAACAACCGGTCTGCTCCGGCTGACTTCAACCAGATCTGCACCCGGCTGCCTGCAATCAGTCTGCTCCGGCTGACTTCAATCAGACCTGCACCAGGCTGCCTACAGCTTACAGCAGGGGTCGTCATCGCTCAGCACACGCCCTCAGCCGGCGCTGCCTCTCTGCCCAGCTCCGCCTGCTAACATCCTCAACGAGAGCGTTCGACGCCATCTTGCCTCCCGGACAACAGTGGAGTGGCGAGGCGGCCATTTTGGATGAGTACAAATGAGCATTGACGCTCCCGAATTATTATACAGTACACAGTGTGGTGCAGTCTGCGGGCGAAAGTAACGTTGCTACTACCATTCCATAGGGGTACCCCAAACAATATATGCCGGCATTAAGATAGGACTTACTGGTATTTTGTGGGCCCACTCTTTTGTTTTCGTTCCTTTTCTTTGAGCGTGATAAAATGTGTGTTTCCTAATAATTCCCATTCGGTGAAACCTGCTATTTCCTCCCTTATGTTCCCCTTTCCTTCCCCATATTACCGACCTGGAGCAGTATATGTAATCCCTTATGGAAGGTGGATACTGTGTCCAGCCCAGACGTGGGCAGCACTTAGTCTGTGTACAGTGGACAGTACTTAGTCCGGGTACCGTGAGAGCACTTGGTGCCTAGGTGTAATTATATAATTACCAGATTGTAATCGTTGTGTGATGATACCCATGGTGCAATAATCACCAGACGTAGCAATGTTGTAACTAGGCCATGGTATAATAACACTCAGACAGAACGGGAGCACGGTGTGTGTGTCTTTTATTGAGTCTGATTCTAATCCTTTGATGCGGGTAATATCTCTATTATTAACCCCTTCCTGTTCAATCTCCCCTTTTCCCATTGTAAGGTTTCTGGTGTTACTGAGGGAGGGTACTGCTTGCGGGGGGAACCCAGTTATTTATTTACCATTTGGTCATTAGGTGTGGGGGGGTGCTAGGGGACAATCGGGGAGAGTGAGGGCGTGTTGGGGAGTACTGCTGACTGCCCAAGAGAGAGGGAGGAAGACCAGAGTACCGGACTAGGTTTGTAAATCCTGGGCCTCACACACCCCACTGCCAGCCTCCAGTTGACGCTCCTGACCCCAAAGCCGGAAGTGCAGCAAGCCAGAGTGCTACCGTGTCTCGCTACCTAGTGACCGTGTACCACAGTTCCCACGAAGCAGGGATAATCCACCCTGCTACACTTGGTTTCATTCCAGCCTTGCCTAAACACCAGCTGATGATTTCACTAATTAGCTCACCTCTTCAACTAACTCACCTGGTGCAATGTATAGTTAAAATGAAAACTTGGCCCACGATGGAATGAGTTTGAGACCCCTGGTGTATCCCTTTAAAAAAAATAAGTACTTTTACTTTTTTAGTACTTAAGTACATTTAAAGTACATTTAAAAGTAGGACTTTTTTACTTTTACTCAAGTGTGTTTTTAGCCAGATACTTTGACTTTTACTTGAGTCAGATTTTGAGACGGTACCCATACTTTCACTTAAGTATCATTTCTGGGTACTTTTTACACCCCATATGTACCAGGAGGAGTTGGGTATATTGTATCGGGGTAGACTTAGGTTATAGAGGTATGCACATTTGCACTGAGGCAGACTTAGAATAGAGTTACAGTATGTTCTGTATACATATACCAAAGCAGACTTGGGATAGAGTTACATATTGAGCACTTATCCTTAGGGCACAAATATCTTGTGTTTTATTATCAATTCAGATCTAGCCTAGCTAGTGACTGCTGTGAATAGAGCAGCTGATAACTAGGGAAAGTCCATGTGACAGCTTGGAAAGACGGCTCAGAGGAGGGAATGGACACCATCGGGGCTGGCATGGGTTCGCACCTCATTACAGTGGTGGCACAGACTGTAAACAATTTCGCTGCACCCAAAAAGCTATGACAAATACAGGGAAAATATCCCTAGAGTCTGTGAAAGATGTCTCACAGGCAGATTACACAAGACTGTGAGTTGGATGATTCAGATTCAGATTCCTTTATTGTCACTTATTTCAGTACTTTACAGCAAGAAGAGTGAAACTATTTATTGTGGTCCCTCGACTATAGCAGCTTCCAATAATAAAATACAATAATTTTAGCATAGAATAAAATAAGATGACTAAAATAAAGATGACTATATACAGTTCTAAAAAGTGTGCAGTGCAATACAATAAATTCAGCATATAATAAAATAAGATGACTAAAATAAAGATTACTATATACAGTTCTAAAAAGTGTGCATTGCAGATCAGATATACTATATGAAATTGAATAAAAAAAATGGCTATGTACAGTTGAGATGAGAACTAGAATGATGAGAACTAGAACCATAGAGAACAGAACTATGAGTCGGATGAACGCATCAATGGAGGGCAGGGGTCAAGCGGTAGAGGGAGAGGAGCTCCAGATCTGTCCTTGTGGCAGAAACTAACATCAGTGAAAGGCCTCAGTACATACAACACATCAGGGAAGGAAACAAGATACAAGATACAAGAGTTTTATTTGTCACAGCATACAGGTATACAGTGAAATGCGGGGGGTCTCGCCCGCAACGATGTGCATAATACAAGTAATAATATAAGAGTCCAACCAATAGAGCGACATAGTGCAATAAACAAGTAAACAAAGTAGGCATATCGGTATCTGTACATGAGCTATTTACAGAGCATGCCACAGGTCCTGTGGCAGTGCAGTACACTGTTAGCTACGGATGAGGCATTGGGTCTTTATGTACACTGCTATACAATGCTATATTATACGATCTCAAGCTATACTATTCTTAAAGTGATCTTTCCTTCTGTAAAGTGTCCATAGTGTGAGCGTGTGCAGCATGAGTGTGTGTGTGCTCAAGAAGCACTTTATAGAGGCGGTGCAGGTTGGCTGCATTGATCAATACTTCTTGAGAACCGTCAGTCGGTTGAAGTCCAGCGACAGGTAGATAAACCACAGCTTGCAGGATATCAGTAACCCTATCACTGAGGAGGAGGGGGAAAGCACTGTAGGAGGGGCGAGGTAGATGGTACTGAGGCCAGCCTGCCGGTCAGAGAGAAGAGCTGTGGGCAAAAAGCTAGAGTTTATGTCCTAGGGCAAATGAAAGGAAAGAATGGGAGACGGTTAACAGGGATTTGATAACGGTGTTAGATGGACTTAATGTAATGTTCTTCTCTCTGCAATGTGGAAGATACATTTGTTTTTAATGGTGAAGTATTCATTAGATGAGGATGATCTCTCCACAAAACTTAAAGAATGTAAGACTGGATGCATGGTGGGGGAGAGTCTTATCAATCACCTGATTTATGATGATTTATTTAGTCATACTGTCCTATAGTGCTGGTTTACAGCAATTGCTTAAAGTCTGCTCTGTGTATGGTATACAACATGATATCAAATTCAACCCTAACAAGAGTGTAGTTATGATTGTGAAAACTAAGGAGGACCAGAAGCAAAAGTTTCCCTCCTTCTTGTTGTCTGACTGCGTTCTAGATGTGGTGCAATATTTGGGTCACAATATCACTGATGACATGTGTTGTGTGATGATGTTGATGTGCAGCGCCAGTGCTGTAAAATGTATGCACCGGCCAATATGCTGGCACGAAAATGTTATATGTGTACAGATAATGTGAAAATAAGCCTGTTCAAAGCCTATTGTACTCTGCTTTATACTGCCCACCTCTGGTGTAATTATAGCACAGCAAAAATGAAAAAACTGCAGGTAATGATGAATGAATGAATGAATGAATGAATGAATGAATGAATGAATGAATGAATGAATGAATGAATGAATGAATGAATGAAAACTTTATTTAACAGATTGCAGAATGGGTACAATACAGTACGGCTCAATACACACAATTGTTAAGGGGATGCAGACCAGAGAAAGACGTTTGTCTTGTTTACATCAGGGTCCCCCATTTTCAATTGCCATTTATGACATACACAACATACATGACAACATGACGTTTATGGCATGGGATATACATGACATACAGGTATATACTGTTACATTTGTGACATATACAATATACAAATATACAGTACTGTTACGCATAGATCCTAACAGAGAATATATACATATGATGGGGAGGAGACTGTACATTAGGAGGGGGTGGGTGGGTGGGAGAAAAAATATACATACAGTGGGGAGAGAATAATATATACATACAGTGGGGAGGAGACTATCTATTAGGAGGGGGTGGGGGTTGGACATTTACGGTGGCCAGTTTCGAATTGCAGCCTCCCGTAGGTGCTCTTTAAGAGCGGTTTTGAATGTGGGTAGGGATTCATATCTTTTTACGTCTGTGGGTAGGGTGTTCCACATTGTTGTGGCATAATTGCGACATGTGTTTACTCCCTTGTTTGTGCCGAATCTGGGTTGCACATGATTTGTGGAACTCCCTCTGGTGTTGTGGGCGTGGTATTCACTGACCTTTGGGAAGTATTTTGACATGCCATGTAGACCAGGCATATTGCAAGTTGCTGTACTCTGTCGTCTACTCTAAGCCATCCTAGGTAGTCAAAGTGGGCCGGGGTGAGGTGGGTTCTAGGAGTAAGGTCAAGTAGTAGTCTGACCAGTTTGTTTTGTGATGTTTGTAATCTTGTTTTTACCGCCTTTGAGGTGCTTTGGTACCATGAGGTGCAAGCATAGTCGTAGTACCCTTGAATGAGTGCTCCTGCCAGAGTCTTCATGGTATTCTTGTTTACCAGAGAGGAGATCCGGTACAAGAATCTAGTTCGTTGGTTGACTTTTTTGATTACATTGGATGCCATTTTGTCACAGGAAAGATTTGCCTCTAGGATGGAACCCAGGTATGTAATTTCATCTTTCCTTGTGTTAGATGTTTCTGTAATCAGCCAATCTCATCTGGTCATTTCCTTCGTGACTCTCCCTGTCCTGCGTTGTGTTTTCTTTCAACCCCTGTTAGTACATCCGCTAGTCATAAGAAACGACACTGCAACGTGATCTTCTTAGATCCTCATGTTTATTTTCATAAACATAGCTCCGTAGTCCGTACCCGATGTAACCCATTGTCATGGTTTTTGCCTTATTTCACCTTTCTGTGAGGGACAGCTGTCTATTTTTGCTTTATTTCACCTCTCTGTGAGGGATAGCTATCAATCCCTGTTCCCTGTGGTTAATTGCCTCATGGGTCGCCAGGTGTGTGGGCTTGATTGCACCTGATGCAGTGCAGCTGTGCCTATGGCCATGTGGAGTCTATTTAAATTTGGAGATCGCAGTGTCAACTGCTTTTTCATTTCCTTGTGCTGGCTATACTTTTGGTCAGGCTTCTTATATTTAAGTGTAGTGCTGCCCTATTCAGCATTTAGCCTTCTTTTGTAGCTATACTCGTTTTTGTCTACTGGCTTAGTTTACACTTTATTTTATAAAGGCTGAGTCCTTTATGGTAGTGTTTTCTTTTGTTCTTTTGGAACTGCCCTTTGCACATAAACTCCCTTGGTGGAGGTTTATTGTTTTATGTTTGCAATATAAACTCTGTTTTTAGGAGTTGCCTTTGTGGCTTATTTATTTTCTCTACAATACCTTAATGAGTGTCGTCCTGTTTTTTTGGACATTACTTATTTTCTTGAATACTCACTTTGAGGCTTCCACCTGTAAAGGTTGTTTTGTGTTTATTTTTCCCCTTCTCCTAAAATGCCTGCGTAAGCAGTTAGTGGTTATCCGTTTTACGTATAACTTTAAGAGTCCCTATTATCTGCTCATGACCCACACACACCCACAGCCCTCACACCCATTCTGTATTGTCATTGTTCAGTCTTAATTCTCTTCAATCCAATGGTTCTCTCTCTCGTCGTAGCCAACCACCATTTCCTGTTAGCCGAAGCTAATGATGTGTCACTATTTCTCTTCCCCCACCCAGCGAGGGTGGGGAGGGATGAAAGTCTCTGATCCACGTCTGCTCATCTGTGCTTCGTATCTCAGTCTAACTTGTCCCAGAATAAACTCACATCATAACGTCTTCCCCCTAACAACAGGCCCGCCCCCTCTTCTTGTTACTACGTGACACGCTGTCAACGGCTCTTTGACCCAAATCACTATAGCAACGGCGATGTTGATATTATCCTAGTTCTCTCTGACCAAACCTGCCTGTGGCTTGATAATGCATTTTCAACAGATCGAGTGACCTTGATGCTGTGGCTATCAGCTGTTGATGTTAAACAGCACAGCCCGAATCCTCATCTGCTGCTGTTAGTCTGCTGGATACTTTTAAGATCTATAGATCCGTCTGAGTAGATGCTGTCACCCACCGATATACATTATATACACATTGAAAAACATAGATTCCTTCACTTGTGACAATATTGTCACCCACTGTAACTGAGAAGCCGTCTGTCTTGCTGAGTTTGTTATTTGATCCGAAGAGAATGGACTCTGTTTTACCCAGGTGTAATGATAGTTTGTTATCAGCGAGCCAGGTGCAGATTCTGCCGAGTTCTGAGCTGAGGGTTTTTTCAACCTGTAACTTGTTCTTGTCAGAGACCAGCAAGGCTGAGTCGTCCGCGAACAAGAACAAGTTGCAGATGCATTTAGGATCCTCCTTAATTAAGCTCCCAAGATGGACTAGTGCAAGCTATTATGTTTGTGACAAAAAATGTCCCCATCTTCCATGCTCTGCTGAGGAACTTGATGTTTAAATGTATGTGTCGACTATTAGAGTAAAAAACAGGATCATATGTGCCATTACTGATGTCAAACAAAGCGATACAAGGTACTCCTCTGGTTTGTGGAAACATTGGAATCGATGCCTTTATGTATTTTAATCTACGTTATTGTCCTTGTTTTTGTATTGTTTTTATGTGTATAATGGACCTTGAGTCTGGAATAAAGTCATCATCATCATTAGAGAGAAAAGTGAAGTGTGATAAAAAAGATAAAAAAAAACATAACTTCCATGAGGGAAGAGCTTGCTGGTAAAATTGTGATAATTTCGTGGGAAGTTTGGAAATGGAACATGTGTAACCGTCAACCTTTACAAACACATTATGTGGAATGAGGTAGCCTAACCTAACCAAAGGTCAGTGAATACCACGATCACAACACCAGAGGGAGCTCCACAAATCATGTAAAACCCAGATTCGGCTCAAACAAGGGACTAAACACGTTTCGCAATTATGCCACATCAATGGAACGCCCTACCCAAAGCTGTAAAGGAATGTGAATCACTACCCACCTTCAAAAATACTCTCAAAGAACACCTACGGGAGACTGCAATTCGAAACTGGCCCATACAAATGTCCTAACCCAGTTGTACAATAAAGACCAAACATGGCTTTGTCAGTATTCCAATGTACAGTGCCCCCCCCCTACCCAACCCCCCCCCCCCCCACCTCCAATGTACAGCCCCACCCAACCCCCTCCTCCAATGTACAGTTTCTATGTCAAATGTATGTCAGTATTCCAATGTACAGTGCCCCCCCCACCCCCACCTCCAATGGACAGCCCCACCCCACCTACCCAACCTCCTCCAATGCACAGTTTCTATGTCAAATGTATATACACTCTTTTTCTGGATTTTTTTAGTATCACAAACAGTACTGTATTTGAAAATTTGGTATGTCATAAATGTATAGATGTAGCAGTACTGTCTATCTGTATGTTGTGTGTGTCATATGATGAATTGAAAATGGGGGACCCTGATGGAAACAAGACGAAAGTCTTTCTCAGGTCTGCATCCTCTTAACAATTGTATGTATTGAGCTGTACTGTACTGTACCCATTCTGCAATCTGTTAATAAACTTTTCAATCAATCAATCAATCAATCAAACCTAACTACCTAATTAGTTGTTTCCAAAATCAAACTGATCTGAGACCGTTTTGGCTATTCCGTTTACGTCATCATTCAGCGCCTCAATACCAATATCAGCGGGACTCTTGCAGCATTTGAAACTAACGTTACCTCCATAAACGTATACATTACACGTCAGTTATCATCCAACAGTTCACCTGAAATGATAGATATGATTGAGAAGGAGGACCCGATCATCAGCGAGGAAGAGGCGGCACAATATGATCGGCAGATCCGTCTCTGGGGTCTGGATGCACAAAAGAGGTATGTCGGTAGCTAACTAGCATGCTAAGCTATCTATCATAATTTAGCTTGTGTCTGCTCCCAGTGAGCGAGCTTGCATTGTCTGACCGGTGGCTATGCGATACTCTTTCTCTCTCTCTGTACACACACATACATGGGGCAGTGGGAAGTTGCATTGCCTTTGTGTGCTTGTTGTGTTTATGTTCCAGACTGCGAGGGTCGCGTGTGCTGCTGGTGGGCTTGGGTGGTCTGGGAGCTGAAGTGGCCAAGAATCTAATCCTGGCTGGAGTCAAGGGAATCACCTTGCTGGACCATGAACAGGTACACACTACAGTACACACACAGGCACTCTGTAGAACTCTATGGTTTGTTGAAGGATGTATCACACTAACTAGGCCCTAGGGCTCGACGATCATATTAGATAAATGTCTTGATTGATTGAAAACTTTATTAACAGATTGCAGAATGGGTACAATACAGTACAGCTCAATACTGTACTGTTAAGTTAAGGGGATGCAGACCAGAGAAAGACTTTCGTCTTGTTTACATCAGGGTCCCCCATCTTTAAGTCATTGTCTATCACAGAATGATGTGCCACCCACAATGGTGAATGAGACTATGACCCACTGATGAAAGCCCTTGCCTATGCAGCATTACCAAGTATTATGAACTGGGTTTCTGTGGCGACATTCCCTGGAAAAGATATAACAAAAAAATCTGTATTGATTGATTGATTGAACATTTTTATTAACAGATTGCAGAATGGGTACAATACAGTACAGCTCAATACACACAATTGTTAAGGGGATGCAGACCAGAGAAAGACTTTCGTCTTGTTTACATCAGGGTCCCCCATTTTCAATTCATCATAAATAAAGTAGATAAAATGTAAATGTAAATAAAGTACTAATAGACCACAGGGAAAAGGGTACACAAGACGATGTGTATTCCGTTATAGCCATAAGTCATATATTTACATTATTGTATCGAAAATGTACAATGTGTACAAATAAGTATATATTACCGCTTTTCGCCATAGGTGGCACCAAAGACAATGAAATGGAGATCTTTGATATTGGAACTTTAATACTGATGATACAGTATCAAAACTAAAGCTGCAATTCTCAGCTTCCATTCTCAGCTGTTTCAGAAAAAAAAATCTGAGAAATCTGACTTTATTTATTTTGTGACTATTGCAATTTGCAATGTTTTCTGTGTTTTTTATTTTGGGAAAATTGTGAGTCCATGAAACATTTGACTAACAATTGGACTAACGTTATTATATATTATATATATATTTTTAATGACTATCAAGAATTATATGCAGGCTACACACACAAGTTGTAACCCCCTCTGTTTCCTACACTACCTGATTCAGATCTTATTGTCACATCTTCCATTACTGTTACAGCACATAGAGGAGTGAAATTAGCTGCAGCATCAACATAAAGTAGCACAAGAAAGAAGCACTACAAATAGTGTAAGAAATAGCACCATAAGTGATGATAAAAATAGCACTAATTTACAATACAATAATCATAATGTAATAATCACAGTGTGGTAGTGGGTGCAAATTGACTATGATCAAATAGATTAGATTCAAATTTATTGTCATATATATATATATATATATATATATATAATTAATTAGTACTACTACTACTACTACTACTATAGATGTATGTACAGAGTTGTACAGTGATACAGGCATAGAGACTATGGTATATGTCATACTGGCCAGCAGTGTAACTAGTAAGAGTAGGTAAGGGATATGTACAGATATAGATATAGTATCTACATATATGTAAATAGGATTATATAGAATAGAAGTACTTTATTGATCCTGAGGGAAATTCAGCACTACAGATCGCTCACAATAAACATTTAGGTAGTCAAAAATAAAATAAAATCACAAATATGCAGGTATGTACAGACGGATGTGTATAAATATATATTTGCTAAGTATAAATATATACAGTATGTACAGCATTATTGTACATGGTTATATGGGTTATATGCAGGTGTATAAGTAGGTATATAGAGATAGGATTATATGTATTCAGACTTATATGGATATATATGCAGTAAATAGCATTGTTGTATGGCATGCTATCATACAGAGTTATATGGGCAGACTATAGTTTGAGGTAGAGAGTTATGATTACAGTGTAGGGCAGTTGTTGACAGTGAAAACAGTAGGAAGGTATAAACGGATTTAAAAGTTTGCACATTATGGGTAACAGGGGCGACTGTGGCTCGGGGGGTAGAGCAGTCGTCTGGCAATCCGGAGGTTCCCGGTTCGATTCCCGCTCCTCCCGGGCAGCGTGTCGATGTGTCCTTGAGCAAGACACTTAAACCCCTAATTGCTCCAGATGAGCAGGTTGGCACCTTGCATGGTTGCCTCTGCCGTCGGTGTGTGAATGTGTGAGTGAATGGGTAAAAAAAAATGTAGTAACAAATTGTAAAGCACTTTGGATAAAAGCGCTATATACAAAAGCAGCCATTTACCATAGGAGTTCAAAGTTCGTACAGTTTGGGAGGCGGGGGCTGTCATCTTGGTACAGAGTTCAGAAAGATGACGGCTGAGGGAAAGAAGCTGTTCCTGAATCCTGAGTCTGCTTGACCCACCGCCCTTGTGTCATCTGTAAACTTGATAATGGTGTTGGTGCCATGTACAGGAGTGCAATCATGGGTGAAGAGGGAGTAGAGAAGGGGGCTCAGCACACAGCCTTGAGGGATGCCAGTGTTCAGGGTGAGGGTGGAGGAGGTCAGATTGTGTATCCTAGGGTCGGTTGGTTAGGAAGTCAGACGGGTTAATATCGAGGTCCTTGGTTTCCACAAGGTCACCAAGTTTGGAGGGTATGATGGTGTTGAATGCTGAGGAACAGCATTCTCACATGGGTGTTGCTCTTACGAGAGAGAGAGGGTGGAATGTAGCACTGAGGAGATGGTGTCCTCCGTGCTCTTGTTCTCACGCGTAGGGCTGAACGATTAATCGAGTTTTAATCGAAATCGCGATTTGAAAGGATGCAATTAAAAATCGCCAGGCCTGCAATAATTTTTTTTTCTTTTTTTCTTATTTAACCAGGAAGTCCCATTGAGATACAAGATCTCCTTTGCAAGGGATACCTGGCCAAGATGACAGCAATAACATTTGCAATACATCACACAGCAATAAAATGTGCGATACATCACACAAGAACATAATAAATGTGCATGTATACAATATACAATACATCACATGTAAACACAAAAACGCAAAGCAGAATAGTCTACTCTACATGATAGTAAAAGTGTATAATACAGGGTAATACAGTAATTTTGCAGTTGGGACCCGACTACAGAAAGCAGCAACATTCTAGGAAGTTATGTAATACAGATTTAAATTCACCAAGAGAGACCGGGGTGTCTAAGTGGATAATGGTCCTGTAGCCCATTCCATGCCCAAGGTGCGAAGCTTGAGAAAGCTGTTCCTAGCTAACCCTGCTCAAGACAGAGAAAACATCTGAGCTGAGTAAGGAAAGGGGGGGGGGGCATCTCTCTCTCTACTGGTTCAATTAACACTTTCTTCGCCAGGCTTATGTACATCATTATACCCCTCTCTGCCAGCTCTATTTGTCTATGGAGAAGTTCCCCTTCTTTGCAGGGCTATAACTTTTTAAATTGTATTGCTAAATTGACATTACTATGGCCCATTCAACGTCAATTATATATTGTTCAGGACGTAGGAACGTTATACTTTTTCATTCACATATTCATACTAAAATAAGGTCTAAAGTATAAGTATGTTTTTATCGTTTTCTGCAGCTTTCTCCAGAACGTGATTTATAGCCCTAAATGCATTATATTGATGATCAAATACAGTTTGATAGCGATCTGCGCGAGATAAAAAATTTCAAATGGACGTGCTTCTAGAAGTTACTACTTATCATCTGATGTTGACCGGATGGGGGGGGGGGTCGTTTATAATTCTGTGGCCAACGTTAGATGATTCATCTTGTGTGGGTGATATGATCATTAGAGCAGTTAGTATCGAACACGTTAAAAAAAAACGCTAAAACTCACCGTAGCTTCCTCGTAGCGATGAGCGTGGAGCAGAAATATTCCTATTATGGGATGTTGAAATATGCGATCCATCTCCAGGTTTTATAATAGTATATACGTCCAAATCATGTTGTTTATCGAGTTATTGGTAACGGATTGCTATCCATTGTGTCTAGCTCGAGTCCCGGGACTATTAGCGAGTGATCGGACCGAATTGGAATGAGCACCAGCTTCCGTTTCCGGTTTCCGGTTTGGGCGATCCGCCGATCGGCCACCAGATGGCGCTCTTGAACCGTTGGAGAGTTGAGAGGGGATCAACAGTAGATCTCAAGTCTCCGGGGGAGAAATATGATTGCCATCACAGATTTTTGAAATATTGATCTCAATGACGTGTTACGGCGTCATTGGCAGAATTAGCATGGCGGGGAATGACGAGTTTAGGCGTCTCTGGCAGAGAAAGTGTTAATGTAGAAAAGTAGAAAAACGTTGCACTATAAAAATGAACTGGATAGTTGATGATAATAAACATTTAACTTCATTAGCTGAAGTATTCTAAAATCATTTAAGCCATTCTCCTTGTGTGTGTGTGTGTGTGTGTGTGTGTGTGTGTGTGCACGCGTCTCATATCTGGTCTGACATCAGAGGAGTTAGTATTTACTGAGGATTGCCAGATAATGTTGATATTTAAACACAAAAAATTATAATACAAAATAAATATACATGATCATGCAACATAAAAAAAATTGTTGTAGCAACAGTTTGGGAGAGGTAAGGGGTTTTAGATTGTGTGTTGTGAAGTTTAGACTTCAGAGAGGGAGAGTAAAGTACAGAAAAAAAGATACCGTTTGGTACCGTACCGGTATCGATTCCCAGGTAAAAAGAAAAAATTTCAGACTCTGTGTCCCGAACAGACTCACCACGTAGGCCAGATGCAAGCCGCATTTTACAATAAACCTCTGTGGGGCTGCTAAAAAAATATATATAATTGCAAATGTAATCGCAATCGCAGTATCTGTCAGAAAAATCGCAATTAGATTATTTCCCAAAATCGTGCAGCCCTATCTCACGGTAGGTGAATTGATGTTCAGGACCAGCCACTCGAAGCACTTCATAATAAGGGTGGTGAGTGCAACAGGGCGGAAGTTATTGAGGCCCGTTGGGGAGGAGTGTTTTGGCACTGTTGTGATGGAGGTGGTTTTAAAGCGCCTCCTAAATAGCTCTAGAGTAGACTATAACATAACAATCACTGCATGGGTGTAGTGTAGTGTGTGCAGCAGCAGTAGAAACTGCAATAAAATAACACTAGATTATCACAGTCACAGGCAGGTAGCGGGTTCACGAGTGTGACTGCCTTGGGGGAAAGCTGTCACACCCCCTCCGCTCTCTCTTCCCTCCTACCTCACACACACACACATGGGCCTGGTCCCCATCTCCAAAATCCTGGCGGATCTCCTTATAAATGCATTATTTATTCGGTTTGGGAGTATTATTCACACAAGCCGTTAGCGTCTTTATCATGAAGTTCAGCTACAGGAAATAAAAGGAACAGCAGAAGCTGTTCTGTTCAGTGGCTATATTGTATAGATCTCTATTGGATCTCTCAAACCAGCCCTCTTTTCTTGATCCTCCAATCACAACTGAGGGAAGCAACAGTTGTGATTGGAGGATCAATGGTTTCCCTTTCCTCTCCGTTTCTTTCCCAGGTAACAGAGGAGTCATGTCGAGCCCAGTTCCTGGTCCCAGTGACGGCTCAGGGCCAGAACCGAGCCCAGGCCTCTCTAGAACGTGCCCAGTATCTCAACCCCATGGTGGAGGTGCGCGCCGACCCTGACCGGGCAGAGACCAAACCAGACAAATTCTTCCTACAGTTTGATGCAGTGAGTTGGAGTCTGCAGTGCATTTGTGGGTCTGCATGACACACTTATTCACTCATAAATAATGGAGCAAGTCAAGGGCCGCTTGACTTTCCCCTTGTTTCATCTCTATGTGTATATACAAAGCTCTATTACGAACCGCCACAGATTCTGAGGGTTCAGTCAAAACCTGTCCTAACTAATTATTGCAAGTTGGCATTGTGTTTTCGAAGGGATCAACAGAAAGCTCAAAGAGTCTCGACGAAGGCTGGTGGGGTGAAAACACGAGCCGCTGCTGAAATACAGTATAAAGTTACCCTTTTCTCTACGAAGTCTCCTTTCAAACCGGTAATGGTGCCTTCTTCTGTGGTTTTCTGGGAAAGCTTGACAGATGCTCTCTGCTGCCACCACTGGTTGCCAATAAAACACATTTACTATCACTGTTAACCTGTCAGGTCAAGGTGCTGATCTTATTGATGACCAGTGGTGGCAGCCCAGAGCGTTCATTTACATTTAGTCATTTAGCTGACACTTTTATCCAAAGCAACTTACAAGTTCTGTATAACAAGTCAGCAGGAAGGGTACAACTCTGGCAGCTAAGGGTAAGTGATATTGTTCGTCAAATGGTGTCGAACTTGAGTGTTACACTCTTGGGTGCATAGTAGTATAGACATTAGCATTGTAGATTACCTAGTAGGAAAGTGCATAACAGTAAAAGACAGCAAGAAGGTCTTTTAGGAATTTCTTTTTTAGATATTGATTGAAGAAGTGTGTTTTTAGTCGATGGAAAATTGGGTGGGTTTCAGCCGTCCTGACTAGAATAGTCTGCTTCTCTTTGATGACCCCCCAGGAGCTCGGATAGGAGTGGGTCTTGATGGGTTATACAAGATGCAGAGCGTAGGGGTCTTGAGGGATCTGTAGTTGGAGACCATTGACCGGAGGTAGGAGGGAGCCGTTCCCCTCGCTGCAAGGTATGCCAGGCCAATCACCTTGAAGCGGATTTGTGCAGCCAGTGCAGCTCTCTAAGAACTGGTGTTCGTTAACTGGAGAGAAAAGGGTAATTTGATACCGTATTTCAGCAGCAGCTTGTGTTCTCACCCCACCGGCCATGTTTGTCATAACATACGGACTGGAAGCAGTAGGGAACAGCTAGCCTAGCTTAGCACAAGGACTGGAAGCAGTATGGAACAGCTAGCCTAGCTTAGCACAAGGACTGGAAGCAGTATGGAACAGCTAGCCTAGTTTAGCACAAGGACTGGAATCAGTAGAGAGCAGTTAGCCTAGCTCTGTCAAAAGAGAGGAAATGCAACTTCCAACGATTCCAGAACTGACTGACGGAGATGAAAATCATATCAATCTTCTCGTCTGACTCTGGGGAAGATTGCAAATAAGTGTTCCTTTAATCATTAAAGGAACACTTAAGATTGTGATTGTGTTAAGATTTGTGTTAAATAGCTCTACATTCTGTCAGCCATCACTGATATAGTGTTTGGTCAGTAACATGGGTCTCCCAGTAAACAGAAAATAAGTGTTCTGGTATGCCATTCCCACCAATCAGGAGAGAGAATCCTAGATATTTTCAATTATTTCAAGAAATCTTGCCAAGCCAAATTAAAGTTGAATGGATCTGATTGGTGAAGGAAGTTCTGATTTTGCCAGCCCTTATTGGTCAATAAGTACTGCCCCCTCCCATTATGTCATGAGTCAGCCTGTCCTTGCACTGTCTGTTCTGACCACTAGATGGTGCCTGTTGCTTAGGAATACATAATGCATTCACTCAGCCTCATCTCAATATTCTGCTCCATCTGGGCAGGGGACCAATAACACTTGCTTTGCATTGATTGCATTAATATTTCCATGGATTTATTTATCTCCATGGAAGGATAACTGGTTGGTGTCTGTCTGGTGGAATTTGTCCTAGTAGCCTAATTGATATGGACTGAATACAGAGGTGGGCTGTATCTTTCCTCTTCATCTAATCTTCCTGTCCTCTCATCTCTCTCTCTCTCTCTGCCCCCCCATCTCTCTGCATGTATTCCTTTTACACCTCTGTGGTTCAGCATTTCATTCCCTGTCTCCTTTTATTGTCTGACTCCCCCTTCAGAAAACACTGTCCCGAGGCCACCAGGAGAACATAATAGAGCCACACACACACACATACGCACACACGCACACACACACACACACACACATACACATATATATTCCCTGCCAGACCATTATCAAAGCCCCCCTGTCCCCCCAGGCTTGTAAGTTGGCTCTCCCTGTCTGTTACCAGTTAGCGAGCGCCAAAAACCCTGACAGTTCCTCTATAATGAAAAACACTGGACCACCAGCCCGCTTGTTATCAGCTCCAGGGATTCAGTTATGATCTGGAGGCAGAACAAAGTGAAAGACGACAGGATGTGATCAAAACTGGGAGCCATGCGTCAACAAAGCATCATGCTGTAGCTTGTGGTGGCACTGTGTCGGCCTAGTGTGGCCTGTACTAATATAGATCTGTTATCCAGTCAGCTTGATGGATGCGGCGACAGTGGCACAGTCGTCTGGTAATCTGCAGATTCCCAGTTCGATTCCCGCTCCTGGCTCCCAGGCAGCTTGTCGAAGTGTCCTTGAGCAAGGCACTTAACTTCCTAATTGCTCCCGATGAGCAGGTTGGCACCTTGCACGGTCGCCTTTGCCGTCGGTGTGTGAATGTGTGAGTGAATGTGAGGAATTGTAAAGCGCTTTGGATAAAAGTGCTATATAAATGCACCATTTACCATTTAATAAAAATAAAAATTCATCTGTGGGGTTTTGTTTTTACTTTAGGTATTGGACACACATTCCGTTCTTTCTTTCCAATATGGTGCAAAGCCATGAACGCTGCTCCGTGGCCATGGTTGTTGTCAATCAATGATAATAACCCGATTGTCGTTTTGCAACCACGTTTTTTTTTTGGCTGCCAAAATGTCCGCCGTGACATACAATGAAATACTATGAATAGAGATGCAAATTTCCCCCTCCCCAGGCCGACAGTGGGGCAATGCGCGCAATGACCAGGAAGGGAATTGGCATAACGACTAAATTGGGATGGGTGAAAAATACAGAAAAGCCCAAAAATAAATAGAATAAAAAAAATAGATGCTAATTTTCCTGCCCCCGACAGGAAAATTACCTCATCCCCCGTTGTTTCTTTTTATGATTCACTGATCACCCCCCAGCCTGCTGCATGGTACTCACTCAATGAAAGCTAGGTGATGCCAGTGTGCCAGTCGTGGCAGCGATGCTGCAATACCCTTATCAGCAGTCTGTGGTGTTGGGCTGTGCTGGTCTTGGCCAGCAGGATAAGGTAATGTGGACCCAACCCACCGGCCAGTTGATTACAGCAGCCACTGTTACTCTCTGGCCAGCGGCCACCCCGCCCTGCCCTGAACGGACTGGCCAGTCAGTGCTGTTGTTGGTAAACAACAGTTTGTTTACCAGTTGTTTACGTATTGGAGGGCAAACGGGTGATATTGAGTTTGAAACTGTGTCAATGTTGCCAAACATTGCCACAGCTTCCTTGTTCTGTCAAATTGTATCTCATTGGCAGCTGTTATAACATGTCTTAAAGGTGCTATACGTGATATTTCATTGTTAAGATTTGTGTTAAATAGCTCTACATTCTGTCAGCCATCACTGATATAGTGTTTGGTCAGTAACATGGGTCTCCCAGTAAACAGAAAATACATGTTCTGGTATGCCATTCCCACCAATCAGGAGAGAGAATCCTAGATATTTTAAATTATTTCAAGAAATCTTGCCAAGCCAAATTTGCTTACTGCACTGGGACATTATTTTATGTGCTTAAAACTTGTTTTTAGTTCTTATTTTTGTCAGACCATTTTTGCAGTGGAGTTCTCTCTCCTGATTGGATGAAGTGGGAAAGGGATACCAAAACATCATGTATTTTACTGCAGAGTGGAGTGATGGCTCTTGGAATGTAGAACTATTATTTTAACATGCAGACCTTATTTTTACAAAATAAATACTACTTACACCACATTTTAAACCTTTTGGGACAATTTGAAGTGGTGGTATTCATAGACTGAATTCAATACCAGGCTTATACATACTTTATATGTATATTATAGACATTATACCTGTGTATGTACATTATATCTTAGTCGCAGGGTGCATCAAAATACACATTTCCAGCGTATTGATTTGTCTGGGTGCTAAAAGTGTTACCATCCATGTAAAAACAATACATGCAAAATATTTTTGCAATACGAGGTGATTTAGAGGTGGAACAGTACATCAGTTTTTATGGCAAAGTGTCCCTTCACGCTGTCCTCCCCCAACATGGCCTGCTGTTAGTGTGTGTGTATGTGCACGCGTGCTCACACACACACACACACTAACAGCAGGCCATGTTGGGGGAGGTGTGTGTGTGTGTGTGTGTGTGTGTGTGTTACACGCACAAGGTTGCAACATTGTTACATTTCAAGCACGAGAACCTGTCTGCTGCCATATTCCCGCACATTAGACCCTGTTTTGAAAACATTTTCTCGCACCTGCAACTTTTTGGGGGATGGGCTTTTTTTTTTTAATCCACTTTTTCTCCCATTTTCTATATTTTCTCCCATCCCAATTTCGTATCATCCAATTCAACCCTCCCCTGTCACGAACGCTGTTTCTTGCCTCCCACAAGCCGGCTGCAATGTGGACTAAGTCATACATAGCACAAGTCCCCTCCGGTACTTGAGTTAACAGCAGTCGCATCTTTTCACCTGCGCAGCTCGATCTCTCAGTGGCGAGGAGTAACGCGTGGGAGGCTCACGCTGCCCCCGACACTTCCTGATTCTACTGCGCAGGCGCACCAACCGACCTGTAGGAGTCCCTGTCCACAACGCCCGATCCCCACCCATCAGTTTCCCACCCCCTAATACGGCCAATGTGTATTAGTATGAACGACCAGCTAAACTGAAAGCAATGTGGAGCGCTTGGCTCGAACAGGCGAGCCCAGCGTCTCCGCATTCGTGGCGAGCGCCTTGCCCACTACGCCACGTAGCCGCCCAAGGGCCTATAAATAGCTTTGCCTGTGTGGCTCTGCATCACAGTTTACTCCATTCCCTCAACGCCACCATGACCATCACCCACCACAGGATCCAGCTCTCCGACTATATCTCCAGGTATTGAGTTTCACAAGATGGCGTCGCCGCCCTTAGGCTCCCGCCGGAGCACCCATGACTTAGGTCTGGGCGCCAGCATAACCCATGCAGATGCCATCATCACTGGCACCAAGCTGCCAAGTGGTCGCCAGATCTTGCAATGCATGATGTACAACTGCGACACGCAACTGCATGTCAAGCGGCCAGGTTTGACCGGAGCCTTGTCACAGTTCCATGCGGCTAAATGTTAGGGTTAATAAATGTTGTTCTCAAAAACAATTTCTTGCCGTTTCTGTTTTTGGAATTGCCTTGTCATTTTATCTAGTAAAACGCCCAAAAAGGCCCATTTTCATATATTTCACATGCTGTGTGCTACCTATAAATCTCAACAAATCTTTCCCAAACTTTGCACAAATAATTTGTATGTGTGTCAGAACAAAATGCAATCCCAGACAGATTGATATGTTGAGATTAAATTTTTGCATTGCAATTTGATGCACCCCAGACATTATACCTGTATATGTATGCGGACATTATACCTGTATATGTACACAAACATACCTGTATAATTATGTACACAGCCATTATACCTGTATATATGTACATTATACCTGTATATGTATGCAGACATTATACCTGTATATGTATGCTGACATTATACCTGTATATGTATGCGGACATTATACCTGTATATAATGTATGTAAGCCTAACTGCCTGTGCTCCCGTCCCCCAGGTGTGTCTGACCGGCTGCACCAAAGACCTGATGGTGCGAATCGACCAGCTCTGTTCTCAAAACAACATCAAGGTGTTCTGCGGCGATGTCCACGGTTACCACGGTTACATGTTCTCCGACCTCGGACAGGAGCACAACTATGTGGAGTGAGTGTGTATGTGTGTAGTTGTTGAGGGTGACTGATGATGTCGTTGTCTTGTATGTGACTGCTTCCACACATCATGCAGATCCATCTGTGTGGTCTCTCCTCATCCCAACGTGTGCCTTAACCCTTTCACTACCACAGTCTCTACCAAAGGGTTAACTCTTTCACTGCGACACTACAGAAGGATAACCCTTTCACTGCCACACGTCATTGGACACCTTTAACCCTTTCACTACCACACTACAGAAGGTTAGTAGTGTGGTAGTGAAAGGGTTAAATGTGTCCAGTGACGTTTTCTTGTAAACGGCTCACTTTTGTTTATATTCACATTTCCACCCTAATAAGAGTCTTCTGTTGTTGTTCTAAGCTCAATAAGATATTCCTTTATTGATCCTTTGATTCCTTTATTGATCCCCTTGGGGATCAGGCATCAGTGCGAGCATATCACTCGCATTTGCCCCTAAAAATTTATTTGTGCGAACCAGAAAAATCATTTAGGAGCACAGTGTGCGAGTAATGGTTTTCGGTAGTGGGCGTGTCAAAGCGCAATTGTCATTTCATAATATACACAGAGCAGTGCAGACCTTCAATTTTAGAAGCTACAGGTATGACATCTAGCTATTCAGCCCTGCGTTTGACAGCTCTGTGACAACTTATCTCACGAGTCACGCTGTTTCTATGTGTAAGGAAGATTCTGCAAGCAATGGTCTAAACGCACCTCGTCACGGTAAAACTCTCTCTCTCTGTCTCTCTCTCTCTCTCTCTGGAAAACTCTGCGAGCTTTGCATCCCCTCTCTCCTGATTCCTGATCCTATTTCATTCAAAAGGAAGATATTGATGGACATTAGCTATAGTATATAGCTCAGCAGCTGTAACAGAATCATTTGATTATTTACGTTTCAACAGTGTCAAAATATTAATTTAAATTATAATGAATTAAAGAATTGTATAAAGAACTTTCCATGTCTGTCATCTAATAATATATTCCATTACCTTTCCTATCTCTCGAAGTCAAAATGTTGGTATCGTGACAATACTATAGTATAACATACAAAATCAGCTGGACAACCTATATCCTTTGTCTAGTAGGCATGGACCAATGTGTGATTTTGGTGGTGCTATTGCACAGATGTTTGTCCCTTAGTATACGCACGCACAGTATAATATGCATGTAATAAATAGTTTGTTAATAAACTCTGTTACTTGAAATTTTTTCACTGCGCTCCTAAATTCATTCACATGTGCTCCTTGGGGAAAAGGTTAGCGTAGAGCCCTGCATCATAGCAGCATGGGGGTGAGGGGATGTACAGGTATGGGCAGGGTAATGGTAGAAGCTATAAATACAGGCAATACAATACAAATACAATAGTGCAGTAGGCAGTGTAAACAATATAATTAACTCTGAAGTTTACATATGAGCATATGTAAACAACTTACATATGCGCAAGTAGGCAGTGTAAATGTCCTACCTCATATTACCTTTGCGAAGTCTGTTTTTGCAGTGGTGTGCCTGTGTGGTGCTCGTGCTCGTGCCGGAAGAACGCATGATGCACAGTATTCAGGGACCTCTTTCCTCCTCCTGCATGATACACGGTATTCAGGGACCTCTTTCCTCCTACCGAGTGCTATAGCGCTAGTGGTGGAAAACTCTGGATACCTTTTTAATGTGTGTGCTGTGCACTAGTGATCGCAGCCGTCTTGACCATCGTCTGCTGATCGTCTCTCCTCCCCAGGGAGAAGCCCAAGGTGGTGAAGCGGCCGGTGGAGTCCAGCGACGGGCCCGAGGCCAAGAAGGCCAAGGTCGACCCCAACGAGACCACCCTGATCAAAAAGGTGGGATAGGTCGTGTGTGGAGATGATGATGATGATGATGTTGTTGTTGTGGTGGGTGAGAAGAATACTCATCAAGCTCTTTCAGCCTCACCTTCTGCTCTCTTTTCATGTAATCACTGGTTAGTTGTGAGGGGAGACATTTACAGGGTATCTAAAAGGTAAAAAATACTTAAAATCATAATTTTCAATTTAAGACCTTAAAATGTATTAGAAAGTCTTACATTTAATTTGCACTGGTATTACATTTTTGGGGAGGCAGCCCGGCTGTCAGGAGATGAGATAATATTAATATGAAATGTTTTTGTATTCAAGTTGTTGTTTTTTGCGTCTGGTTGTATGGAACGCGTAATAGTTTAAATTGGCATGAAAGTGCAGCCGCCAATTCAGTGTTGCTATGTGTTGTTGTTTTTTGCGAGTATGGTCATGAAATTGGTATTAAAAAGTCTTAAATTTAACTTGTTGAAACCTGCAGATACCCTGATGAAAAGCAACCCTTTCTCTCGTTGGTTTCGCTAGCCAAATCATGTTGCATCACTTAATCACTTCCAAAACTAATGTGAAAAGAAGATGGAAATTCTCATTCAGAATTAGTATTTTAAAGAGGACATTCATTCTTGACTTGTTGTCTTTTCCAACCTTCCATCCAATCAGAAGGCCAGTTTCTGCTCCTTGAAGGAAGCTCTGGAGATCGATTGGACGAGCGAAAAGGCCAAGGCCAGCCTGAAGCGCACGTCTGTGGACTATTTCCTGCTTCACGGTACAGCAAATCCCTCCCGATCATAACAGTCCGCCGTGTGAATCATTACCATGCTATTGATTTTGGTGCTTGTATTCATCAAGCCTCTCCAGGTAGCAATTCGAGAACAATTCAATAGTGCAGGTCCCTGGCTTTTACTATCCACAAAGTTGAATCCAAATTCCACATTATCGTGGTTACAGACGCAAGTGATCACAATACCCCATTGCTCTTCTTGGCACACGGGTCTAATTATCGAAAATTAGACCCAATTACAATCAAAATCTGAGATATTTTCCTTTATAGATACACAAAGGCCATCTAGGTACTGGCTACTGCTAAATCACTTGCACTGCAGCTAGTCTGTACACTTGTTACCATTACAAAGTTGTTCATTTGAACCATTTTACAGTCTGTTTGGCAACTACACTTGTAAAAGTTTACATTTGACATGGCTAATGTCATGACATGCTAACAAAATAGATTAGATTAGAACATGAAATATATTTCCATTTTTGAGAATAAGTCTTCCCCCCCCCCTGCTAGCACGTTTTCCCTACCTACCCCTGTCTCTCTGTGTGTATCTTGGCTATACCAGCCTTAACACATTGTGCGCCAAAAACGAGTATACTCGTTATTGCCCGCCATGCGTTGTGCGCCAGAAACGAGTTAACTCGTTTTTGGGATCAATATTTCATTTTTTCGCCATGGCATTCATAATTCATCCAGCCTCCCTCCGCTGCTGCAGCTGGACCCTGTCTGATATTGCACCGCCTCAATACCGCCGCCTGGTGGATGTCGGGCGAGTTACACTCGCCAAACCGGAAGTGGCGCTCGGTGCATCGAGGAAATTCCTCCGGCAGTAATATCTTGTAGTGTGGATCTAGATGCACACTTGAGTGCATTGGGATCGCTTTCTAAACGCAATAATCAATATGATTTCGGCGTTTATTGCGTCATACAAACGAGAAATGGATCTAGCAGATCGACGTCAAATAATTGGAATATAGCGGCTAGGTGGCGGCTAGGCAAGGCGCTCACCACCAATGCAGGAGACGCTGGGTTCGAGCCCAGCTCTCTGCATTGCTATCAGCTTGGCTGGTCGTTCATACTAACACAATTGGCAGTGTTAGGGGTGGGAAAGCTGATGGGTGGGGATCGGACGTTGTGGACAGCGACTCCTACAGGTCGGTTGGTGCGCCTGCGCAGCAGAATCAGGAAGCGACGGGGGCGGCGTGTCCCTCCCACGCAGACCCCCGCCGCTGAGAGATCGCGCTGTGCAGGTGAAAAGATGCGACGGCTGCTTCCTCGAGTACCGGAGGGGACACGTGATGTAAGGCTTCGTCCACATTGCAGCCGGCTTGTGGGAGGCATGGCCTAACAGCGTTCGAGACAGGGGAGGGTAGAATTGGACGATAAGAGATTGGGATGGGAGAAAAAAGTAGACAAAAAAAAATTTATATTTTTTCTCCAGTCTCATCGGCGAACGGTAAGAGCAATCTAACGTTATTTTCAGCCCGATTGTTTATTCATTTCACGGCAATCCATCTGATCAACGTATCAACCCATAGTAAAAAAAGACGCTACTGACTATCAAGGAATTATAAACGACCCCCCCCCCCCTTTCCTTCACGCATAATGTATACCGATCATATACATTTGAATTTTTAAATATAGCGTGTATAGGAAAGAAACGCCAATCGATAATCTATCATATGCGTCAGGGCCTATAACTCGCGTTTTAGGAATTACTGCAGAAAACCTTAAAAACATACTTATATTCACGACGGTATTAACTCGACAATGTATGAATGAAAAAATATAACGTTCCCACATCCGGAACGATAGAAACCCGATGTTGAATGGGCCATAGTAATGTCGATATAGCTATAATATTTAAAAAGTTATAACCCTGCAATGAAGGTAAACATCTCCATAGGGTTACAGCACTGGCAGACTTGGCCCAAGGATGGGTACAATCAGGGCCGCCTGGGAGAAATGCGAGGCCCTGTGCGAGATTTAAACGTGAGCCCCCCCCTCCCCCCCTAAACTTTTTTCTTTTTTTCTTTTTCTTTTTTCATACAGTCAACATATTCTTAAATAATAGCGCTGCCCGAGGCTGGGCATGATACAGTCAACATATAGCAAGAGAGAGAGCGAGAGAGAGCTCCCGTTCTACAGTCAATATACAGTGTTATCGCTGCACAGTTGTGTGTGTTAGAAAGAGAGAGATAGAGAGAGAGCATGTCTGTTTGTGTGTTAGAGAGAGAGCATGTATATGTGTGTTAGAAAGAGAGAGAGAGAGCATGTGTGTTAGAGAGAGAGAGCATGTCTGTGTGTCTGTGTGTTAGAGAGAGAGCATGTATGAGAGAGATAAGCAAAGATGAGCCCCTAAAGGATATTCAACTTTTAATGGAAGAACAAAACAGAAGGAAAAGATAACTTCACCAAGGCAACATGAATATACATAGATCCAAAAGGACAAAGATCAACACTTAAATCCAAAGAGAAGAGGGTCTATACCAGAGAAAACAAAGTAGCAAGGAGCCAATGGCCGACATCAGCTAAATAGGCTAACTGCAAATAGAGTAGCCAGGTACTGACACCAGGCCACACACAGCTTTGGCCAACGCTACCCAAGCTACACAAACGACCAAGACAATTCACACACAGCACATGTCGTATCTCCAAATGTTGTGAAGTAACATATGTCTTGCCTGGAAAAAAACATTGTTATTAACAAAACATTCGGGAGGGGAAGGAAGGAAGAGTGGGGTAATGTCCAATGGACATCTTACCTGCACCAAAGAACGCAGGGCGAAAGGCCGCAACACGGGTCTCCACGTTGACGAAAGGCCTCTCGCTGGCGGGACAAAAAGAAACTATGGCTGGAGCCTTGTCATGGTGCAGGCCCGACTACATCTTCTGTCAAAGATGATGTCGTAGTCAGAGTGCCAGGGCCTGCTATTCTCACGGCTAATGTCAATGGTCGTAGCACAAGCTAACAGCTAACTCTAGGCTAACTGATAGCATCAAGCTAACGTTCCCAGCCGAGCGAAAACGAGCAGCTAACGTCGTAGCTAAACAGCTAACTGGCTAACAGTTAGCTCAACCCGGCTATCGCTAACCATTAGCTAACGCAGAAGCAAGCTATGCGGCTACCACTGAAAAACTGTACAACGTGAGAAAAGCAATACAGGCCAACACTTCAGACAGCCGCTGTGTTTTCCTCTTCTCATACGAAGAGAGAAGGGAAAAAGAAGGCAATACACGTCCCACTACAGAGTGGTGTTTACCATAGCGGTGCCGGCAACAAGTCCCTCGCGGACTATAGCCGACTTGAGCATGGAGATATTCTCATAATGAAACACCAAGCTCACCTCCCTCGCACCAGGTGCTGACACCAGGCCACACACCGTTAGCTACTACAACAGCTAGTCGGCCCGTTGCCAAGAGAGAGAGAGAGAGAGATATCCACGGCGGGAATAGAATAGAGTGCATTAAAAACTCACCAAACGTCCAAGAGGATGGAGACAACCGCGTGGAGTTGACTAAGTTCATCTGCCGAACGACCGTCCTCTTCATCTTGGCATAACAATGCTGCACGTGCTCTCTCTAGGTTAGCTAACGCTAGTTAGCCTTTAGCTAAGCTAGCTACTAGCCGACATCATCATGGCTATTCCGACTGAACCATACGTTAGCACTCAATATTATAACGTAGCTAAAGCTAACTAGCTGTCCCTGTCTTTAGCCGGGATGGCTAGCCGCTAGCCTGACTGAACTGTCTAACATGCAACAACTTTCATCTTCAGTCCATCTGCCGAACGATGTCCTCTTCATCTTGGCTGGCATAACCTCCAATGCTGCACGCGCGAAATAGTCAGACGCTACCTTACATTCTACAAACGTGTCTAATGTGAAATATATAAGCATATAAACAAAACTAGATTTTAGGTCTGTGATGAAAAAGGGCCTCGCGGGAAGGGGGGGCCTCGCAAAAAAAAAAAAAAAAAAAAATTATTTATTTTTGTGCGAGGCCCCCCTTCCCGCGAGGCCCTGTGCGACCGCACTGCTCGCACACCCCCTGAGGCGGCCCTGGGTACAATGCATGGCGGACAATGTTTTTTTTTTTTATTATCTTTTTCCCCCTCCTTTTTTCCCAATGTTTTTTTCTCCCATCCCACTGTCGTTATGCCAATTCCCAACCCCCTTCCTGGTTGTTGCGCACCCCCCCCTACTGTTGGTCCGGGAGGCCGGAGACTGTCGCATGTTTTCCTCCGACACATGTGCAGCCAGCCGGCAGCCAGCCTGGCTACGCAGATTCTCACCGGGAGAGTGTAACGTGTGGAAGGTCGCACTACCTCTCCAGATCCTACCCTCGCTGTGCAGGCACCCCGACCGAACTGTAGGGGTCGCTGTCCACAACGCCCAGGACCCACCCACGGCTCCCCTCCCCCTAACTCAGCCAAACGAGTTAGTATAGCGATCAGCCCAAGCCAAGGCAATGCTGACTCTCCGGGAGTCGAGACCGCAGCCTCTTGCATTGGTGACGAGCACAATCTCCGCTACGCCACCTGACCGCCCGACAATGTGTTAAAGAAAGAAAAATCCAAAATTTGTATCTACTTCCCACATTTTCACAAAAATTATTTCCAGAAATTCATTGTTTTCTCTTCCTGGAAAAGGTACCTCATTATTTACGCCACTCTGCACTTGAGGGCAAACACAAAAAAACACTCCCCACTTTTTAACCGCACCCTCCAATGCACAGGTTCTTAAGGATGTCAATCAAACTGACCTCCCACCCTACCCCAACGGCCTGTGGTGTGGCATTAGGAAATAAACGTAAAATCTCTAGGAGCACGAGGCAAACCATTACGCACGCCACCTTCCTGTTTTTGTTTTAAGATTATTTTTAGCAGCTGATAACCTTTTCTATACACTCGTTGTTCTTCCTAACATCACCTGGCCCCGTGCCCACACATACATACGTTACAACGTAGTTTCCATCACGTGCTGTCAATGGCCGGTCATGTGCGGTGACCGCTGAATAAAGGAACAACCCGACGACCACGCCGCACAGCAAAAATACACACCTGTTGGCGAGGCCCACCTACACCAGCTTGCCCCAGGCCTTTTGTCTTGGTGCCCATTAGCCCGCGTTCTGAGTGGAAACACGCTCGTGTTGTGAGACAGTATTATAATTAGAGCTGGTGTTGTTTTCGGGGGGACTGTTGAGGAAGTGGTTCTTCCTCTGTTACAACTGCTTCCTGTCTCACTGGAGACGTGTGAGATGGCGCGAGCCTCCAGTAGGGGAGGGGGGTGATTGAGAGGTCACTGAACCGACCAGGCTTGTTTACATCAACCTTTTGAATCAAAGTTCACGAAATGCGCACTTTGCAAATATTCACATTGCAAAGATTATCTCAAATCCCCCCCCCCCCTGACTTCCCCCCCCTAATATTCCACTCAATTGTTTTGTGTCTAGATATCTTACGTTAGATATTTTCCCTCGACTTGTTGGACTGTTTGATGTGTCTGTTTAGAGCTGTTTTTAAAATGGTTCCAGTCCTCATAATGTTTTATTATGAAATGGCATCAGATTTCTTTGCCTGTTATGACATTAGGTGGGGAAATTAGGTGTGAAATGATTCATCACCCCTGTGTGTGTGTGTGTGTGTGTGTGTGTGTGTGTGTGTGTGAGAAGTGTGTGTGTGTGTGTGTGAGAAGTGTGTGAGTGCCAGTGCGCCAGTCTGGTGGTAATTGGCGTGGGAGGAGTAGGCTTCCTGGTGTGGTTGAGGTTAATGGGCAGTTCTCTGAACCAGGACATTTGGGGACGAAGTGTGTGTATCATCAGCGTATTGTATTCGCACACTTTCACAGTGCTGCGGTTAAGACACATTACCTGGTCAGGCTGAAGGGTGATTAGATTCGATTAAACTTTATTGTCATCATTATACAGCACAAGTACAGTACAACGAAGATAAATTTGGCATCCGACCAGAGTGAAAATGTAACAGTAAAGTCCAATAGTAATATACAATGTACAGGTGATTTAAACTGGGTTTAAAATATATATAGTACTACCATCATATTAATATGTACAGTGATACAGGTATAAAGACTATATGGTAGTAGTCATACTGGCCAACAGTGTAACTAGTAAGATATATAGATATAGCATCTACAGATATGTAAAAAGGATTACATGCAGGTATGTGATATGTGAAGACAGATGTGGATATATATATACAGTATGTACAGCATTATCATTCAGAGTTATATGGGTTATATGCAGGTCTATAAGTAGGTATACAGTGTTTCCCACAGGATTTTGTGAGACTGTGGTGGGTGAACCTTGGCCCCTCTAGGGGGGTCCGGGGGCATGCCCCCCCTGAACTTTATTTCTTTTGTACATTTTAAAGTTAAATGCATCAATCTGGTGCACTTTGAGAGCAAAATAAAGAGGCTAGATCTATGATGAACTTTGTTCTCAAAACACTATTGACTAGACTAGTGCTTCCCAATGCTCTCCTCGAAGCACCCCAGCCGTTCAATGTATTTGTTAAATTCCACCAGCACACCTGATTCAACTTAACTAGCCCTTTATTAGTTGAATCAGGTGTTCTGATTCAACGATGAACATCAACTTGCCCCCCCCCCCGCATCCCACCCGCGGTGACATAACTCCCACTCCCACATTACAACAATAACTGTGAACCGGACTTGCATTGCTGCACTATACAATACTTCATCCTTTGCAAGTCAACGCCCCCCCACCCCCCCCCCCTCCTTCCATCAACTCACTGGACTGAAATATTTAATATTTATATTTATTAAATTATTTGCACTAGCACTAAATGCACTTGGGACAATGATGGTATGTTATATATTGAGAACATTGGGACATTGATACTTTATTACTATATTACTATTATTATTGACACTATTATTTCGCACATGCTATATCTTATGTTGTATGCCAGTGGTGATGTTCCTAACAAATGTTCGTTGTACCAACAATGACAAATAAATATCTATTCTATTCTATTCTCTGGTGGTGGAATTTAACAAATACATTGAACGGCTGGGGTGCCTCGAGGAGAGGTTTGGGAACCACTGGACTAGAGCATACATTTGAGCCATCAAAGAAATGAAGCAAAAGTGGTTACGTACCTGTGTTGAACTGGTTTATTTTTTAGAGAAAAAAATATATATACTGGATTACTATTACGACTACTACCACTGACAATACTACTGATACATCCCTATTGGCAAACTTTATATTAAAAAAATATTTTCTTTAGGTAATTAATGGGAAACACTGGGTATATAGAACGATTATATTCAGACAGATATGGATATATGCAGTAGATATATAGATGTATATACAGCACTATTGTACATGTTATCATATATAGTTATATTGGGTAGACTATAGTATGAGGTAAGACACATTACCTTGTCAGGCTGAAGTATGGATGGTGCAACTGCGCGCTGATCTTATCCTATTCTCTAGATGGGTGCAACATTTAGATTAGATGGGATCTTTCCATATCATGGTAATTCACACTGGAAATCACTTTTAGTTTGATTGTGTTTGATTTGGTCCCAAGCTAAAGTCACTTGAACAGGTAATGTTACAAAAAATTACTTCTATTGTATTTTTGTATTTTATTTTATTTATCAGTACTCGTTTACACTTTATTTAATTTTTTTCCTCCCATGTCCACAGTTTTGCTGAAGTTCCGTACAGACAAAGGTCGTGACCCTGACCCACAGTCCTTTGCAGACGACAGCCATCTTCTGAGACAGATCCGTGACGATGTCCTTGAGGCCATGGGGGTGAGCAGTGAACTGCTGCCGCACGACTTTGTCAGGTACTGTCCATTCAGGAAAAAAGATTTGATAAGATGAGATATTCCCTTATTGATCCCCTTGGGGAAATGTGGGCGTCATAGCAACATGAGGGGGAGGGGAGGTACAGATATGGGCAGAGCAATAGAAAGAAAGTAGAAAGACATAAATATAGGCAATACAATTATATCTGAATATAAAAACATGAGAAAAATAATAAACAGTGTAAACAATTATCTCTGTTGGGCTGTATGCCCTATCGGTTATATTATGTGTTACAATAAATATAGGTAATGAAAGAAAATGTTATCTGATTATATACTACTATGAGTAAGTGTAAAAGTAAACCGTATACGCAAGGTGCAGTATACACAAGGTACCCTAACTGGCATGATATACGTTGTAGTGCGTGTATGTTTTGGTGGTTAACAGTCAGACACACTTAGTGGTCAGACATTGCTAATAGGCCTCTTAAGAGTTCCGAAGCCATTAGTTCGCCAGCTGTTAGTTGTTACCAAATCTTCAGTGCTATTACTATAGAGGAATCAGATTTTAAAACGATACACAAATCAGATTTTAAAACTATAGACAAATATACACTCTAAAAGTCACAGTTTGCATGCCCTGGGGTGGTACGGTGACGGTCTGTCCTTGCCTGTGTCCTTGCTCGTCTGGGAGTCCTGACACTTCCATTGTCCTCTCTCCTGTGTCTCAGGGCTGACCCCGATTAGCCGAATAGTCTACTAATCGATCGAAAGGAGCCGTAGTCGACTGCCAACCTCTTAGGCCATGGTTAGTGTTGTGAAGGGCCAGATTAAACCGAATATATATATTTATTATATATATATATATTTAATTGTATTTGTATATTCTCTAATATTCCCTGATATCCCTTGTATATTCCTTGTACAATATGCATTGAATATCCATTCTAGCCTACTGAACATCCCATAATAGTCTCCATTCTACTATTGGTCGAGACCTTGGTGCCAGGCTGCCATACCCCCCAGACCCAGTTCAAACGTACCGCTCAACATGTACGAACAAGTCCTAGTTCCGCGTAGGAATCTGGCTACCGCACCACTAATGGGACTATTTGTTCATAGTGCGTATATATACTGCGCTACTAAAGTAGGACTCCCTTTTCAGTCCAGTTTCTTACCCTCCAATAGAGTCACAGACGTAAAGCCTCCCCGCGACGCCACGTGTGGGAGTAAGGCCAAGTTCGGCCTACCATCGGTATTGAGACATCGTGTATATTAATATTTGAATAGTCATATTTGGCACTATATCGTCGAGTTGGACGTAGTCTATTAAGCTAATAATAGTCTGTTAATATATAGTGCTTCGTGCGGTGAGAATACTACCGTAGTCAGTACCCCATCGTTTCGGGCAGAAAACTGGCTGCTTATCCAGGATGATCGACCCCATGTGAGATTGCACCCGAGGAGCCCCAGAGCCGACGAGCGAGTGGACCTGTATACCGGATTATTCTACCGACGACAGCCCGCCTTCCCAGGCACGGATTATGCTTTGTATACGTTGATTATTCCATGGATAAAGACCCCCGACACTGCCGTGTGTTGGAACCCCCCCCCCTGGAGAGGACGCAAGGTGAGGAGACGCTCTGCAAGACGAGGTCGCTTCACGTCTCTCCCCCGTGGACCGGAGAGAGCCGGCTCACAGAGAGTCCACCTGCTTTCATCTGTGGTCCAAGGATCGCCGGCGCATTGAACGGCACTACAGTGGGTTCACCTGGGATACCCTTGGCCGGATGAGGCAGCCGGACTCTACCCCCCCCCCCTTCCTACTCCTGTCGGCTTACAAGCGACCGGATTAACCCCCCCTAGTGTGTCTAGTCTATAATCATTGAAGTATCATTGCTGTTATTCCTTAACTATTCCAGGTCGTATATGTACCACCTGCGCCTTCAGAGATTGGACATTCTCTATTGATATACCAACGAATACTCTTGCCATAAAAGTGCATACTAATTCCCATTCATAAATGTGATTGATTTGATTAAGTGCTTGCTCTACACACCATCGCTGTGTAGAAATAAAGACCTATTTCTAATTCGTACATTTGTGTTGGATCCGTTTCATCTACGTGACAGTGTTCATCATAATATATTTATGCCGAGTACTGGGTGGCCGAATATTAAGTACAAAGGTAGTGGTAGTAAGTATCATATCTAGTAATACAGTCAGGGAATTGTACCCCTCAGTTACAGTTAGACTAGGTGTTTTTGTTTTCGTTTTGTTGCTGAATGAATACGTTTGCTGTCCCAGTTAAATAGAAATGCGTTTTTGGCAGGAAAACGCGTTGCCCTAGCGGGAACGCTGAAAAGGTGTTTTCGTTTTGGATACTCGTCAAAACTCGCCGACAACGTCTCATGTAATCTGCGCAGAGCCGTTGTTGCTCAACGCCCATGCGCAGTAGATACCGACATCTGCGTGCCCTCACCAACTTCCGGTTACGACAGAGCTGTCCCAAATAGCTGCAGCTACCATGTGTTGTCAAGTTATTGTTATAAGGACCCCAGTCCAAGCTACAACAGTCTGCATTCCCTTAACAATTGTTTGTATTGAGCCGTATTGTATTGTACCCATTCTGCAATCTGTTAAATAAAGTTTACATCCATTCATTCTGCTAGCATTAACGATTGCATGAGCAGCTGGCTAACGTGAGCTAACGTTAGCTACCAGACCCTGTTAGCTCAGAGCTCCTCTTTCAATCTTAACAAGCATTAAACAAAATGGCCCAGTCATCTATTCACCTTTGTTTAATGCATGAGGCGTTGTCTAATGTTATCTAGCTACTGATAGCTCCTGATATAATCAGTTTGGTGCTGGCTGGCTAACTAACGTGAGCTAACGTTAGCTGCTAGCCACAATGCTATACTGTTATACTGGCATATTCCATTCACGTTAGCATGTAGCTAACAACATCAGAGATATTTTTGTGAGACTAAACTATCCGCTCTTGGTGGTCAATTGTGTTGATGTTAGTTTTGTTTCATCAACAAATGAGAGGCAGAACACAGTGAATGTATCCGTTGAGTTTATTGCACTTTTATTGCACTTTCTTTGCTGAAAAATAAAGAAACAGACTAAGAAATGACGTAAACTCCATGATAAAAACTGCAAAAAAAAATTCAAAACTGAGGAAAACAAAAATAAACCACGTGAACTTTGGAAATGACTCAATAATCAACTAGGCTGCAGTAAAAAACTTAAAACCAGGTTCTCAAACATAAACATAAAGACGGACAACACGCTCATCACAGACAAACTGGATGTAGCCAATTACTTAAACACTTTCTTCACAAACATAGCCACAACACTGGTAAACAAACTACCCTCCCACTCAGGGCAGTATGGGGTAGAACACATAGTAGCATACTACAAGAACCTAGGCGTCCACAAAGACGATTTCAAACTGGAAATGGTAACTACAGATGAGGTACTCAATAAACTGAGCGCCCTCCAACCGAACAAGGCCACTGGCCATGACAACATCCCCTCCAAATTCCTCAGACTCAGCAGCCGCCATCACCCGTCATCACACACATAATAAACCTCTCCATAAAACAGGGACACGTCCCCAAGGACTTCAAAATAGCGAGAGTAACACCCCTGCACAAAAAGGGCAGCAAATTAGACCCAGGCAACTACCGCCCTGTTTCTATCCTTACATCCATCTCGAAAGTCATGGAAAAAATAGTATACGAACAGGTCGAAAAGTACCTTACGGATAAAAATCTAATCTACGAATTCCAATCTGGCTTCAGAACATCCCACTCCACTGACACATGCCTTCTCTATTTGAATGACCACATCAAGCAAGAGGTGGACGCGGGCAAATACTGCGGCATGGTCATGCTAGACCTACAAAAGGCCTTCGACACTGTCAATCACACCATTCTGATTGACAAGCTAAAAGCAATTGGTTTTGATAGTTTATCAGTGAGCTGGATACAATCCTACCTGGAGGGGAGAGAACAGATGGTGGAGGTAAACGGTACCCTATCCCCCCCCCTCACAGTGAACTGTGGTGTTCCACAAGGAAGCATACTAGGACCACTACTGTTCCTAATTTATGCAAATGACATGTCGTCAGCTTGTGACTGCAACTTGTTCCTGTTTGCGGACGACTCAGCCCTGCTGGTCTCTGACAACAAACTATCATTACACATGGGCAAAACAGAGTCCATTCTCTTCGGTTCAAATAACAAATTCAGCAAAACAGACGGCTTCTCAGTTACAGTGGGTGACAATATTGTCACAAGGAAAGATGAAATTACCTACCTGGGTTCCATCCTAGAGGCTAATCTTTCCTGTGACAAAATGGCATCCAATGTAATAAAAAAAGTCAATCAACGAACTCGATTCCTGTACCGGATCTCCTCCCTGGTAAACAAGAATACCCTGAAGACTCTGGCAGGAGCACTCATTCAAGGGTACTACGACTATGCTTGCACCTCATGGTACCAAAGCACCTCAAAGGCACTAAAAACCAAATTACAAACATCTCAAAACAAACTAGTCAGACTACTGCTTGACCTGACTCCTAGAACCCACCTCACCCCTGCACACTTTGCCAACCTAGGATGGCTTAGAGTAGACGACAGAGTACAGCAACTTGCAATGGGCCTGGTCTACAAGATACACTACACGACCAAGGTACCCATGTACATGTCAAAATACTTCCCAAAGGTCAGTGAATACCACGATCACAACACCAGAGGGAGCTCCACAAATCATGTAAAACCCAGATTCGGCTCAAACAAGGGACTAAACACGTTTCGCAATTATGCCACAACAATGTGGAACGCCCTACACAAAGCTGTAAAGGAATGTGAATCACTACCCACCTTCAAAAACACTCTCAAAGAACACCTACGGGAGACTGCAATTCAAAACTGGCCCCTACAAATGTCCTAACCCAGTTGTACAATAAAGACCAAGCATGGCTTTGTCAGTATTCCAATGTACAGCCCCACCCAACCCCACCCCACCTACCCAACCTCCTCCAATGTACAGTCTCTATGTCAAATGTATGTCAGTATTCCAATGTACAGTGTGTCCCCCCCCTACCCAACCCCCCCCCCCCCCCCCCCCCCCACCTCCAATGTACAGCCCCACCCCACCTACCCAACCTCCCCCAATGCACAGTTTCTATGTCAAATGTATATACACTCTTCTTCTGGATTTTTTTTAGTATCACAAACAGTACTGTATTTGAAAATCTGGTATGTCATAAATGTATAGATGTAGCAGTACTGTCTATCTGTATGTCATATGATGAATTGAAAATGGGGGACCCTGATGGAAACAAGACGAAAGTCTTTCTCAGGTCTGCATCCTCTTAACAATTGTATGTATTGAGCTGTACTGTACTGTACCCATTCTGCAATCTGTTAATAAACTTTTCAATCAATCAAAAAACTACATTGGCTAAATAGCTCACGGAGGCATTTAAAGATGGCTGCTTGTTGATTTTTTTTGCAGGAAGTGTATTGGCACATTCAAGTTCTGATTGGTTGAAAATTGCCTTCATGTTCGCCACCTACTGCCACCTACTGCTTTGGCATTGTACTACATCACTGTGCTCAGGAGGCAAAACGAAAGTGCTCAGGTTGCAAAACAAATGTCTAATTCGGCTGCCACTACGTTGCGACCTGGAAAGCGAAACTCATCTTGAAAACGAAACGAAAACACCCTAGGTGTAACCGACGCCGTTAGTCTAATGCAAAAGAAAATCAAAAAAATATATATATTTTTTTTATTCTTTCCAAAAGCAAAGAGGCATAGAAGCGTGGCTAACACTACTGACACGCATACCAGCAAGGCTAACTGCCTAAGAAAATTAGCACAGAGGCACTAAAAGAGGATTTCACCCATCTAATGAACACACTAGACTAGACAAATATCAAGATGTATCCATCAGTGGACCAATTGCATGCTTTCGCAGAGGACAAGAAGCCTTCAGTCGACTCCTTCAGACATTAAGCACCCCCACAGCCCAAATGGAATAATATAAAAAAACTTGACTATCTGCAAATTTCAGCCAATTTCAGCCAATCAAAGTCAACTATCCAAATCCTTAGTCGGGGACAGCTCTCCCCTACTCTTGTCTCACTGTCTACCGTCCTACTTTCTCAATAAAGACTGGACTGTCCACTCTTCTTTTGAGGAGAAGAAATTAAAAACAAAAAAAGGCTATTTTGCAAGCAAAGGTCTGAATTGATAATATAACACAAGATACTGGTGCCCTAATGATGAGGGTAAGCGCTCTAAGGAAGAAACCTCATCCTGTTGCCAAAGGAAAGTCTAAAAAGCCTATAAATATACTATGGAACTACACACTAAGTATTGTATTACATGGCCCATAATTCCCCCCCAAACAGCATTGCCAACTAGATCAGATTAGATAAAAATGTATTGTCATTATACAGCACAAGAACAGTTCAATGAAAATAAGTTTGGCATCCAACCAGAGTGCAAATGTAACAGTAAAATGCAATAGTAATATACAATGTACAGGTGATTAACCTGGATATAAAATATACAAATTAGTACTACTGAATGTAGTGCTAATCAGATGTATGTACAGAGTTGTAAAACAACAGACCCGTGCAAAGGTCTTAAAGGAATACACCAGCATTTTGGGAAATTAGCTTACCGTCTTTCATGTCAAAGGATTTTCTAGGTATCAATTTTTTCATCATGATTTTCAGAGCTGGCCGTTTGTATCTGTGTCTTTGTGTGTACGTGGTTTTAACGCAGCTTCTTTATAACACACTTCCTCTCCAGCTACTGCTTCTCTGAGATGGCCCCAGTCTGCGCTGTGGTCGGCGGTGTCCTGGGACAGGAGGTTGTCAAGGTGAGAGACACCGATGCATGAACCCACTCTTAGTTACATTATTTATTCAGTCGCAGTAAGTGGTAAGTAGTTTGTCCGTGTGGAAAGCAACAGTTGTGATTGGAGGATCTAGAAAAGAGAGCGGGGCTTGAGGTCAATTATTGGCTACTCTCGTGTGTCAGAGGTACAGTTCACTCATGAATTTGCAATAGCTGCAACCTTTTTTGCGATAGGACACTCCCATTGTCACGCCCCCTTTTAGCAAATTGGCATAAACACACCTTCACACACACATACACACTTGACCTTTTGTCTGAACAAGATCAGTCACAGTTGGGGAACTGTTTGTCATTGTTTTGTCATTTACTATAACAAGACTTGCCAAGAGGCAAAAGAACCAGTCACAAAGAGAGCACACATAATTATAATTAACGTCAGGACTGGGGTCAGGTGAGGTAACCTGATTTGGGAATTGTTTAAATTCCGCTCACACAGAGCCCAACACTCTGAACTTTGAACTCTGAACTTCAGCCACAAAACGAATGTAAACTTTTAACTCTGTTGCCTATACTCAATGCATACCTACCTACTGCTTACAACTGCCCTACACTGTAATCATAATAATCATAACTACCTACCTCAATAGTCACACTATACAAAATATACAATATACAGAGCTAAATGTACAAAATGCAAAAACAAATAGCAAAAAATTGGTAGAAGAGGTAGTGCAAATCCTATAGGATTAAATAGACTACATTACATGGTGTAATGTAAAATGTTTTATATATAATTTTTTTTTTTAAACGTGTCTAAAGTAAAGGTGAGTGTGCATGTGGATGTTGTGTGCAATGGATGTAGAATGGATGGGTTAGTGACAGTGTTACATAGAGTCCACATTGAGCATCCTGATGGCCTGGGGATAAAATTCCTTTTTTTCTTTGTGCTGGCCATGAGACTCTGGTAGCGCTTGCCTGACCACATCAGTGCAAATCGCTACCGGTTTCTATACAGTACTTACTTATACACCTGCATATAACCCATATAACTCTGTATGATGGCATGTACAATAATGCTGTATATACCATGTATATATTTATTCTTACCGTATATATATATATACCCACATCTGTCTGTACATACCTGCATAATAATCCTTTTTACATATGTGTAGATACTATATCTATATATGTACATATCCCTTACCTACTCTTACTAGTTACGCTGCTGGCTAGTATGACTTAAGTTACTACCATAGTGTCTTTATACATGTACAACTGTACATACTGTAATACTACAACTCTGCACGTACATCTCAGTAGTACAAATTGATATATTTGATATCCAGTTTAATCACTTGTACATTGTATATTACTATTGCACTTTACCGTTTGTTTTTCATTTGCACTCTGCTTGGATGCCAAACTTCTTTTTGTTGTACTGTACTTGTGCTGTATGATGACAATACATTTAAATCTAATTTAATCTAATCCAATGTCTAACCACAGTATCGCTATTTGATTCGATGACTATTCGATTGGTTTTTGACAAACTGAAAACCCTCATTGTGAAAAAGACAACCCTCACAGGACATAACTGAACGCACTGAAGTGTAATTCGCTTCAGACACCAAGTAGGTTAGAAATAATTTAGCTGAGTTATGCTGACCTCGGAGGTAGAGAGAGGAGGATAAGTCAGGATAATTGTGCGTGCGTGCGGTCTGGGTAATAACATCAGTTCAGTCAGACATCCTTCTTAGTGTTTTCCTGGCACAGGGCCAAGCTTCTGTCTCCATGGCGATGATGAAACATACTGTAATTGCCCGAGCGCCGTCTCACTGGGCAAAGCAAACTGATCTCACACAAACGCTAACCTCACATAGCCTCACCCTGGAGGTTACGTCAGTGTGAGACCCAGGCTGAGGGATGAACGTGTGTGCGCATTTGACTGTTTTGTTTTCTTCTTCTTTTTTTCGCGGTCCTCCCAGGCTCTTTCCCAACGGGACGCTCCGCATAGGAACTTCTTCTTCTTCGATGGTCACAAAGGCAGCGGTGTGGTCGAGTGCTTGGGACCCCTGTGAACAACACACACACACCTCGACTGGCCATGGAGAGGAGAGATGTGTAGACGGGACAATGATGCAGCACACACACACGCATACATACACACACGCATACATACACACACACATGCGCACATACATACACGCGCACACATACACGGACAGAAACCACAGACCTTTTTGTGTTTTCCATGTCTAGAGTGTTTCTCTAGTTGGATTATTTATATCATTAATTGTTCCAGCAAACGGAAGTGAATATGTTGTTTTTGTCCGTTCTGAGAGTTCTTTTCTTCATGTTCTCCTCTACACTTGACGGTTGTTAGCTGGTAACAGTGTTCGTAGTGTCTGTCGGTCTGTCCGTTATGTTTCAACCCCACAACGGAATTTTTACGTTTTATAATAAAAAAAACACGATTGATAAATGGATTTGAGTTTCATGTTTTCTTTGTGTCTTCCTCTTGGTGTGTAGAAAAGGTACAAATACTTTTGGACTCGTAATGAGGTACGATGAACAAAAACCTTTTGACATTTTCTTTTATTTAGATATATATATTTTTTAATTTAAATTTTTTTACATATGCACATCCATTTACCCACCAACCCCCAAAGGAAAAGACACTCTGCAACACAATCAAACAAAACAAAAATTACTAGGTGACTAATTGATTGTCTTGGGTGAGAGCGATTTGTTGACATTTTCTAAATACAACATTTTTATTTGATTGGACCCTTGTTTATCAAATTAGCAAATGTGATTGACGGGAGTCAGGATTCACATGAGTCAAAGACTTAATTGAACTATCAAGCCCCGCCCTCTTCTTGATCATCCAATTATAACTGTTGCTTCACTCTGACTGCAACAGTTGTGATTGGAGGATCAAGAAAAGAGGGCGGAGCACGGGATAGGTCAATTCACATGACTCCACTCATGACTCATTTAAGTCAACATGGATCCGTCTTATTTCAAACATCATCCTATCATCACTGCGTACGGAATACAAGGAGGGGCATTCCAGACATGCAAATGAGTATGAATGCCCAACGAGGGTAAAATGGAGGAGATGTCACGCACCATATTGCGTCAAACATTAGAGTATGACACTTGTGCAGTTACAATTCGGCCACAAATCCATAAATTCTGTCGTCCGTCCGTCCGTCATTCCACCAGTGCATCTGAGCATGCTCCATACCCCCATCTCCAATTGGATGGCTGACTGGTGACTTAGCCTACATTTATTAGCCTATCTTTTGCCTCCAAATAAGGCAGCATCAGTACAGTGCCAATGTCGGTAAGAGTGCATACACTTTGTTGAGCCCATCCTTGGCCCCTGGGACTGTCACTGTCAGTTGGCCCCTGGGACTGGGGGCTGGTTGAACCTGTAGAACCTGTCAGACTGGTAAAACCTGTGATGTGAAAGGGATGAACAAATGATATTATAGGCAGGGTTGGCTAGGATTCTGTCTGACTATTATGTAGCAGTTCTGTGTTTGTATTGTCTGTATATTGATCACTGTGTGTCGTAGACAAAAGCAGGTATGTTGTACTTGCTGCATGAGCAACCCAGTTCCTTCTCTCATCTAAGGTTCATGAACTGTATATTGCTTCTAGTGGCCTGAGCACATGGCTAAAGATTTTTGGTTGTGTAGTCTTATTTCCTACTGATGATGTTTGCACAGCAGACATCTGAAGCTGTGCTTCATACCGGATAACCAGCTGCTCCACAGTTAGCCACAAAACTAATGTGAATGAAAAAAACTTTAAAGGAAGACGCCAACTTTTGGGGAAATTCGCTTATTTGCCATCTACCCTGGAGTTAGACAAGCAGATACATAACCTTTTCTTCTGCATTAGGCTTAGGGAACAGCTGCACGTTAGCCTAGCTTAGCATCATTGACTGGATGTAGGTGTGCCAGACAGTGTAGCCTATTTCCCAACAGTCACAAAATGCACTCCAAATACAACTCCAAAACTTTCCTGTGAACATGTGACCTGTGTATTTACCACATGGAGAATTTCTTTAAATAATAATTAGACATTTTCGTTTTCTAAGCAGATATATTCTGAACTCTTCTTTGCCGAACCACTGCTGCCTGGGCGCAGTGATTTCATCACCTCAAAAGCTCTGTTTCTTTTTTTTTTAAACTGGGCTTTTGAAGTAATGAAATCACTGTGCCCAAGCAGCAGTCGTTCCGAGTATATATCTGCCTAGAAAACGAAAATGTCTAATTTGTTTTTCTCCACGTGGTAAATACACAGGTCACAACATGTTTACAGGAAAGTTTTGGTGTATTTTGTGACTGTGGTATATATCTGCTTGTCTAACTTGTCTTAACTCCAGGGTAGATGGCAAATAAGCGAATTTCCCGAAAAGTTGGCATGTTTCTTTAACACAAAGTATCCTAAAACAAACGTCTTTACTTTGGGGTCTCTGGGGGGTAGGTTTGAACGTTGATTGCAGGGCTTGTACAAACTGAAGCATGGTGCATTTATTTTATATATTGGTTTTGGAGCTGTGGGTATCTATGAATAACAGCATGGATTATGCTGAGAAAAGACTTACCAATCGACAACTTCATTAGTAAATTTGGTTATTCAGGCCAAACGCTCCGCTTCAGACTTAGATCTAATAAAACAACAAGGGACACAGCACTGAGGCGTGTTGAAAAGACAAGAGCCTCGGCCAACACAGGAAGCTTGGCCCCGCAAACTGTTTATTGGAAGGTCGATATTTCATGACTTAACAACCCCATAGGAAATAGTCCCAGAATTCTGAATTGACTATTTAATCCATAAAGAGTTCTATTTCCATAAAGAGAATTATTTTTGTGAGTGAATAGCTACAATGCATACTATTAAGCTCTGTGCAGAAGATATTACATTGATTTTTATGTTCAGATAGATACGTTATTAATCCCTTTAGGGACATTAGGGAATCTATATGCGCAATATGGTTTGCAGTAGAGCTTTATTGAACGGAGGAGTGAAAGAGGGTGAACAATGTGGACGGTAGTAGAAAACAACATTGAGATGGAATCGTGGAGAGTGATTATGCTGCACTGCTCTTTTACTGGGATTAGGAGAGGAGATTAATTATGGGACGTCCCCTGCTCTTTTAATTAAACCTCTGTAGGCCAACACTCACTGACTAAAAGACACACTGGCACTGTGGTATCTGTGCTCTCCCTCTCTTTCTCTGTCTCACTCTATATTTATATTTCTCTGTCTCTCTTTCACTGCACACTCTGTCTCTCTCAATCTTGTTCACACACACATACTCTCAATTCAATTTCAATTCTCTCTCTCTCTCTCTCTCTCTCTCTCTCTCTCTCTCTCTCTCTCTCTCTCTCTCTCTCTCTCTCTCTCTCTCTCTCCTCTCCCTCTCCCTAGATAAAGCTGGGAACGAGGTTACCCTCTCCCTCTCCCTCATCACCAAATAACCCCGCCCCCCTGCTGTGCGGTCACTCTCTCCTACTTGGCAGCAAAAACCAAGCCATTCCAGCCCAGCAACCAATCGGATCCCCGACTTCACGGGGGGGCTTATGTGATTGGCTCATTATGTGAAACGCGGCAGGTGAGGACATCTCTTCCAGATGTCGACTGTTTGTTGACTAGTGGTTGTTTACAGTCGTGTGTGTAACCTACTTAAAGTGAGGGGTTCCTTCTTTACGAGTAGCTACATTCTTCTCCTTGTTAAATATGGACAGAGCACTCTGTATTTTACAATAATGTTGAGATCTACGGTAACGACCGAAACAACACACTGGGTGGATTCTGACAGTCATGCTCAGAGACAAAAACCTCCTGATTGAAAATAATGGTTTAGATTTTTTAATCACGAGTCCGGTTGTCTCGCCCACGTCGCACATATTGTCATTGTGTGTTTTATCTATTGTCTGTTTTTTTGTATGGTTGTGTAGTTTAGTAACTTGTCCATATGTGTTTGTGTATATTTGTAATTTGATCGGTTAACAGCAACCTGCAAAGGGACTACAGATGGAAATTAGCCTCTGGCTATAATCTGTTCGTCAATATGTATAATAATATGTAGAAAATATTGGCATGTCTGATCTGAAACTAGTTCATAGTTTACACATATTTTATTCGACCACTGCAATACTGCATCACTGAATACATATTTATGTCAGAGTTGTTCAAGGTCTCTTAAGATTGTTATGGCTTCAAAAGTCAGTAGTTCTATTCATGCATTCACATTCAAATGTGTCGCTCTATATTGACACACTGAAGCCTTGTATGGAGGATGGCTGGAGGAGATCTGAGATGAAGTCAGTCTTAAGATCTGGGTCATCTGATGGTCATAACATGCATTTCCCTTTATGACTGTTGATTTAATCTTTGTACATGACGTCCATCACAAGGCATTTGAACTGTTTAATGTTGACAGGTTTATTATATTTCGTCCAGGGATAAATGTCTGTCTATATATGTGTACACATGCCAAGCCAACCCTGTGACCTGATATCTGCTAATAACATCTAATGGTGGCAGTTACTGTAGATGTAGATCACAGCAGTCTCCACATATGCCGGCGCAAATTAATCCACCACATCACACCATATGATACAATACCACACACCATATGATACACACCATATCATACAATACCATACCACACATCATATGATACACACCATATCATTCAATACCATACCACACCATATCATGCAATACCACATCACACCATATCATACAATACAATACCACACACCATATCATTCAATACCATACCACACATCATATGATACACACCATATCATTCAATACCATAACTCATCATATACCACACCATATCATGCAATACCATACCACACACCATATGATACCACACCATATCATGCAATACCATACCACAACATATCATACAATACCATGGTCCTGTATGGTTCATGGTGTGCTATAACTGCCAGGGTAAACGGTTTCATTCCCACTGAGGCTTTCCATGTTAAAAATATATGGATTTATGGTACTTTAAAGGGGCACTTCACTGAAAAACAACAAAGATTTGTTTTATACATAATCTCGGACATATCCCAAAGGCTCCCAAACACAAGTGTGTTTTGCACACACTTGTTTAGTTTGACAGTTATTGAGAGTAAATTAGTTTGAATATCTCATCCTGTGATGTCATCATAGGACACAGAATATTTGTGTTGTTAATTATAGCTCAATGGAATAGCCTTGTGAGATTATGTGCAAATAAAAAAATCACTGGATAAAAGTCCACCACATGGCAAGTTATTTCTATTCACTGTTTATTGTTCTCATATTTTTATATTCAGTTAATTATATTGTTTACACTGTTTACTTCTCTCATATATTTATATTCAGATCTAATTTCATTGCCTATATTTCTACTATTACCCTGCCCATACCTGAACCTCCCCTCCCCCCTCCCTCCCTCATGCTGCTATGATGCCTGAATTTCCCCCAAGGGAATCAATAAAGGAATATCTTATTTTATACACCATTACAGATTATTTACATAAAGTATGCGCTATTTACACACATTCATGTTTTAGTAGAACATAACACAATGAAAGACCAAACACGTAAATAAATTTCATATTTTTATTGTATAAAAAAACAAGGGAAAAAAACTACAAAATGCATGTAGAACGTTTCCAATAGAAAAAACAAGATGAAAAACAGCTAAAGTTCACTGCATGAGACTGAGATTAAGATGCCTAGGTCAAAGGTCACATACGACACCTGTCACAGCCCCACCCTTTAACCAGGAAGTGCACTGTCACAAGATTAACAACCACAGGAAGTCACAGTAATGCCACGGGAAGTGGACCACCACAGGAAGTTGTGAGGTTTTCACAGGAAGTGACCTACTGCACGTGCTCAAAGCGGCAAGTGGCTGATCGTCTACGGAGTGTACATTTGTACGTTTTACTAGTTTGTAAACTCACAGTGGTATCAATATGACTTTACACAATGAGGCTCTTAGAAAGAAAGAAAAAAAGGCCCTGTACTGAGAACAAACCAAACAGTAGCACTAAGGCCAAGTGAAGATGATGCAGCGCATGGCAAAAACAAAACATGCGGAAAGGTTATTTTTAGACAGCACTCGATGATTCCCATGTTCTGCTTTGGAAGCATAGGGATGTAACGAATCAACAAAGACAGCTGTTCGAAACAAAACGGTTCTTGGGGACACACTTGAAATGAACGTCTGCGGTTGCAATTTGACAAATGAGACAATTAGAAAGTCCCAGTTACAAAGTGTTTTAATGAAAGGGGCGATCAGTTCAGTGACTTTGTAGAAATTAATACAAAATAAAGAAAAGTTCAGTATTGCTAATACATCTCTGTCCACGAAGCCATTCTCAGGTAGCCTACTGGGTTCTGGTGCTATTCAGTCTGGGCCGTTATCGAGACATCTTCGCTTGCCAAACGTATTCAGTCCTTATTTTATCAAGTTTTATTTTTTTTACTTGACAGGTTTGAACAAAAGAAAAAACCAAATTCATAGTTTGAACCTGGAATGTAAAGGAAAAATAATAATAACTTAATCATAATACAAAAATAAAAACAAAAACAATCGTAAAGAAACAAAACAAGCTACAGAGAGGCTACTGTCAGAATAAATTATGCTCTTGATAGGAGCGTTAAACGTTTTTTTATCGGGTCTCCCAAACTACAATAAACATATCATACAACTAAAGGGGTCATTTCTTCTTCTTCGTCATCTTCATCATCATCATCATCAAATACTTTTCAACGATCAAAAGATCCAAGTTATGTTTCTTTACCTCACAGAATACCATCTCAAATCCACTGGATTTAAACTCAAATTAATTCTACTGTTGCAAATTGTTTGTCCAAAAATACAAAATAACTGCACTTGCAGGAGATTTCCCCCCAAAACAGAAACAAGAGAACTCTCATTTCAATAAGTACTTCTTTAAAGTCCATCAAATTTCCATATTATTTCAATTTATCTTCCAAAAATACATAGAAACGATCCAAGTAACTCTGAACACTGATGGCCGAGGGGTGAGAGCTGAAAGCCAGCTATAAACACTGGTAATATGAACGGTGTAACGGAATGTACAGTGGCAGTTCCCTTTGTGTGTGTTTGTAGCCGATTGTCTTAATGTTAGTTATCAGGCAGAAAGTAACAGAAAGGCACGTGAGATATTTTCAGATTGAAGGGGAAGTTCACTTTGTGATTTGATTTGATTGTTTGTTCAGATAATGAAACACACTGGCCTTTCCCTGCAACGCTACGACCAGCTAATCTTTCACAGTTTCACAAGAATAGGACCTTAAACACACGTAC